>NC_091843.1:61519051-61822081 GCF_037783145.1 Equus przewalskii
AAACCACATGACAACCAGAATATTAGTACTGCTATAAAAAAGAGTAAGTCTAAATACCTAAACACAGATTAGGCCTGGAAGGAAACTACATTACCTTTTCTTTCCCAATACTTTTTCTTCCAGCTTTCTAGACTCAGTGCCCCTCAACTGCTTTTGTTCTTCTTGGACTCAAAGGCCACTCTTCCTGTTCTTCTGAGGAAGAAGAGTATCCAGAAAAATAACTGGCCAGAGTCACCTTTGCCTTTTAGAAGCAAATCACATAACCTCAGGACTTTCTCCTCCCAAAAGTTAGGGGCTGAGTTAAAGACTACCACAGTGTGTTCCAGCTCCAGCAAGCACCCTGTGATTTTTCTCCACTTGGCTGCTTCCTTCTTTACTGTCATCTTCCTAAACTCCAGCTCTAGTGGATCTCTCTTAAGTCACGGCTGGCCTACTTGAAATTTCAAAGAAAATAAATTACAGTAAGGCTCCTGGAGATGTTTACCTCTACCTTCTGTGCTATTCCTTTTCTCCACCCTGCTGTATCCCATTCGCATTCCCCATCTATGTCCTAGAGAAAGCGTTCTGTTTTCCTTATTTCCTGTATTCCCCAAATCTCCCTGATTGACTCCTTCAGCCCAATATTTCTTTAAAAAACAAGATCCTCCTTTTCCTCCCCCATCCAACCAAGTTTTCCAGCTACTGCTCTAATTTTTTTTAAAAAACTCTCAAACAAACCTCTGGAAAAAAGCCAAAACTCTGCATTTGCTCCTGAAGGTATGAACCAAGCTGTATACTTAGGACACTCCTTTTCTCTGAAGCTCGATCACATAAATGCTGTTTCCTTCTCTCACATCCTGTGTAACACAGAACTAAGAGAGGGGCTGATGTTCTCCATTACTTCTCCCAACTGCACCTCTATTAAAGCTAACCTTGCTTGTCTAGACCCTTCTCCACTCCTCGGATTTAACATTATCTATCTCCTGTACACTCATAGGTTTTCTCTTATTTACTTCTTATATCAACACTCTGAGGCAAATATCTTCATATTATAAATGGTGTCAGAGAGATTAAGTAATCTCTCTGGTGTCCAAGGTCACACAGCTAACGAATGAAAGAGCTCAGATTCAACCTAAATCGATCTCTTAATATGCTGGACCCGATACAACCTAAGATGCTTGGAGGATACAACAGTATGGGAATCTAAAGACCCTTGCATCTAAAGATTACTTTGAGAATAACTATCTAGGCTAAATTGATGATAGTACTTTATAAACTGGTTACAAATTAAACAGTGATTTTAATCTGTATTTGGTAGTTTATCATTAAATTAGAGCTAAGAGCCATAGAGAAAAGCCATCTACTTCCTTTAGGCCATCTACTTTGTAGCATGATTAACACCTAAAATGAGGAAGTCCTTCTAGGCCAAGATTAGTGAGTCATTCTTGATAATGACATGCTCTGCTAGAAGAAATAAAGATAAAAATGAAAGAGGCCTCTCACTATATTTGGGTTTCAAACCAGAGTAAAGACCCACACCTCAAATCTCACTAAGCAGAACAATAAAGAAATAAATCATCATCGTCTTCTTATCTAACCAACCACAATACCATGCTCAATAAGAAATAGCACCACTTTAAGACAGACACACAGATAGTACACATTTCCCTACGCCCCAGGGAAACAAAATTACTAGTTTGAGAGTTTTAAGTTTTAGAACATTTTTCAGAATGCTGAGCTGTATACTGAATAATATTAATATTATATCATAAAATACTATTTTTACCTGAACTGTATGATTTCAAAAGAGTTTCTGAATTCTTAAATGTGACTTTTTATGTTGTTGTTTTACAACCAAAAATAATTCCTAGAAATATATGCATCTCCTATTTCACAATTTTAAAAAAAGAGAAAAATGATTCAATTTACAGAAATTTTATTCTCCCCATACCCTCCCAAAAAAGAGATCAGCTGCATACATTAGCATTGCAGCTTTCTAAAATAATTAGTATAAATCCTAAAATGCCTATTTTACTCTTAAAAAGCCAATAGAGGTAAACAGTATCAATTATATTAGGATAAATACACAATATAAAGAAAGTAAACACTGTACTGAATTTTTGAAAAGAGAAAACTACATATGGGGAAACAATTTACATCTTTTAGAAAAGCACATAATGCTTTCCACCTTCAAACTAACAGATGTGTAGTGAGGTAAATCAGCATTCCATAAACAGGTAGTAATTTAAGTGTTCTGAGTTCCTTATACCAAAAAGTATTTATTCTGGAACACTGAGTCAAAGAATAAACTACTACTGGAGCTATAATTACAGTAAGGCATTGAAAATAATCAAAAAAAATGACTCAAGCTTGAAAAATACCTAAATAATAGCTGTCATAAATAGCTTTTCTCTGCAGACTATATCTTCCAACTACTTGCTTTCTTTCTCCTCGCTTGACTATTTTTAAATACAGCATAAAAATTCCACGAAGAATGCATATTTTCTGTACCAAACAATAATTCAAAATAAATAGTTCTCTGAAACAACAGTTTTTATTCAGAGTTTGCCTATTACATAAGAAGGTTTTTGGAATCTCTGAGTCCTTGTGAGATATAGAAATCCAGAAGACAAGTCATTAAATTTCCCTAAAACTGAGGTTTTCAAAGACTAATGCAAGTGCAAAGGAAACCTTAGGTACTTCCCATTTAGAAAAACATTTTCTTCCAAGTTTCCTGGTTTCCCTAGGCTGGTGGTTCACAACTCTGCCTGCAATAAGAATCACCTGGGAGTCTTTTAAAACTACTAATTCTTAAATCCCACGACCAGAGAATCTGATTTAACAGGTTTTTAGATGGGCTCCAGGCATCAGTATTTTAAAGCTCCTCAAGTAATTCTAACAAGTTTTGCTGTAATAAAACATCTCTGTCCCTAATAATCACTGGGTTGTTCAAAATCACACACAAAAAAACCACAGAGCTTGTGGAAAAATGGTGTTAGATGCACAACACTCAAAAAATTCATCAGGGCCACATTTTAAAAAGACAGGAACCTAATAAAAACTTTGCACAGTTTTACATGTATTAACCGTTTAAGAAATACATAGTACTACAACAAACATGGTGTTTTACCTTGAAAAGACCTGAAGGGTTGCAACTTGTGAGTTATTTTAAAGTGATAGAAGGAATTATTTGAATTTGGACAGAAAGTTGCAATATCACATGTGGATGGGTGTAGCTCATAATACAAGGGGTAACAGAGGCAGCCAGTAATGACGGAAGTGTTTGTCTCTGTGCATTTTATGTATTCCTAAGCAGCTCAGTTCAGATGGATAGTTTTCAGCATTCACCTAGCATTTCTTCTGGGTTTGTGCACAAGCAAATACAAAACCACGTTATGCTCAAATTGTTCTCTAAAATATCTATTGCACTGGAACAAATTTATGTTTTTAAATCAAGCGTGATGGGAGAATCAACTCTATAGTCAGGCTTAAGAATTATTTCCTTAAAATATAGATATAGTTGAAATTCTAGTTATACAGGTTGAAGCTACATTTTATAACATATATTACGTGACTACTAAATAATAAGGCTAGTTCATCAAAAAGCATTTTCATTACTTTTAATTCCCACATAGTATATGGAAACATACATTTCAATCCACTTTTTAAATCCAATCCATTTTTAAAGGTAAGCCAATCTCTCTCTTCAAATAGGCTGTGTTATTTGAGAATTATCTCTATCACTATACCATTTCAGTAGAGAGTTGACTGTATTCTGACAGGTGTGATTTTATTTTTACTTTTTTTTCAGCTTTATTGAGATATTAGTAACATATAATATGCAAGTTTAAAGTATATAAGATAATGATATGATACATGGATGCAAAATGATTACGACAATAAGGTTAGTTAAAACTTCCATCTCCTCACACAATTACCTTTTCTTCTCCTGTGGTGATAACATTTAAGATGTACTCTCTTAACAACTTCCAAGTATATAATACAGTATTGTTAATTATAGTTACCATGCTATATATTAGACCCCAGAACTTATTCATCTTATTACTGCAAGTTTGTACCCTTTGATCAACATCTCCACATTTCTCCTACCCCCACAGCTCCTGTTAACCACCATTTTACTCTCTGTTTTTATGAATTTGGCTGTTTTAAATTTCACATATAAGTGAGAACATACAATATTTGTCTTTCTCTGTCTGACTTACTTCATGTAGCATAATGCCCTCAAGGTCCATCTATGTTGTCGCAAAAGGCAGGATTTCCTTCCTTTTCATGGCTGAATAATATTCCTTTATATATATATACACCACAACTTCTTTATCCATTCATCTGTTGATGGACACTTAGGTTGTTTCCATATCTTGGGTATTGTCCATAATGTTGCAATGAAAATGGGGGTGCATATGTCTTTTTGAGTTAGTGTTTTCATTTTCTTTGGATAATCACCAAGAAGTGGGATTGCTGGATCACATGGTAGTCCTATTTTTAACTTTTTGAGGAACTCCTATACTGTTTTTCAAAACAGCTGTACCAAATTACATTCCTACCAATAATATACAAGTGTTCCCTTTTCTCCGCCTTGCCAACATTTGTTGTCTCTTGTCTTTTTTATAACAGCCTTTCTAACAGGTATGAGGTGATATCTCATTGTGGTTTTGATTTGCATTTCCTTGGTCATTAGTGATGTTGAGTACCCTTTCATGTACCTGTCAGCCATTTGCGTGTCTTCTTTGGAAAAATGTCTATTCAGATCCTCTACCAATTTTTTAATTGGATTTTTTCTTTGCTATTGCATTGAATGAGTCCCTTGTATTTTAGATTTGAATTTCTTATCAGATAGATGGTTTACAAATATTTCCTCCCATTCCATAGGTTGCCTTTTCATTTTGCTGTTTCTTGCTGTGTGGAAGCTTTTTTTTTCATTTTTGGTGAGAAAGATTGTCCCTGAGCTAACATCTGTGCCAGTCTTCCTCTATTTTGTATGTGGGATGCCACCACAGCATGGCTTGATGAGTAATGTAGGTCCACACTTAGGATCCAAATCCACAAACCCCAAGCCACAAAAGTGGAGCATGCAAACTTAACCACTATGCCACCAGGCCAGCCCCCAGAAGCTTTTTATTTTTATTTTTGTAGCTTCCACTTCTGGTATCATACCCAAAAAATCATTGCCAAGACCAATGTGAATGAGTTTTTTCCCTATGTTTTCTTCTAATGGTTTTATAGTTTCAGGTCTTCTATTTAAGTTTTAATCCACTCTAAGCTAACTTTTGTGAGTGGTGTAAAATAGGAGTCAAATTTCATTCTTTTGCATGTGAATATCCAGTTTTCCCAACACTATTTACTGAAAAGACTGTTCTTGGCCCCTTTGTCAAATTTTAGTTGATTGTACATGCATGGGTTTAGTTCTGGGCTCTCAATTCTGTTTGTCTGGTCTATGTGTAGGTTTTCGTACCATTACCATACTGTTTTGATTACTACAGCTTTATAATAAAGTTTGAAATCAGGAATTGTGATGCATCCAGCTTTGTTCTTGTTTCTCAGGATCACTTTGGCTATTCAGGGTATTTGTGGTTCCAAACAAATTTTAGGATTGTTTCTTCTATTTCTATGAAAAATACCATAGGAATTTTGATAGGGATTGCATTTAATCTATAGACAGCTTCAGGCAGTATGGACATTTCAACAATATTGATTCTTCCAATCCATAAGCATGGAATATCTTTTCAGTTATTTGTGTCTTCTTCAATTTCTTTCAACAATTTCTTGTAATTTTCAGAGTACAGATCTTTCACTTCCTTGGTTAAATTTATTCCTAAGTATGTTTTTTATTTTATTGTAAATGGGAATGGAGTATTTATTTCTTTTTCAGATAGTTCGTTGTTACTATATGGAAACACAACTGATTTCTGTACATTGATTTTGTATCCTGCAACTTTACTGAATTTATTAGTTCTAGCAGTTTTTTGGTGAAATCATTAGGGTTTTCTATACAAACAATCACATCGTCTGCAAACAGAGACAATTTTACTTTTTCCTTTCTGATTTGTATGCCTTTTATTTCTGACAAGTATAATTTTAGATGAATAAAAAAACACAAACTGCAATTAACATTTAGCATAGAATAAAACAAGTCCTCAAGATAAAATAGCCATTAAACCTATGAAAAGATGTTTAGTTTCACTCATAATTTGAGACCTAAATTAAAGCCACAGGAGATATTATTTCTTACCTACCAGATTAACTAAAATTCAAAAGTTTGACAACATACGCTGTTGCCCAGATTTATGCAGAAAATGGCACTCTCATATACTCCTGGTGAATATGCAAAATTGTACAAGATCTATAAAGGAAATTTATATTTTTATTGGTAATATGTAAGAAAACTATATACACATTTATACTTTGACCTAGAAATCTCATTCCCAAGAATTTACCCTGAAGATATTCATAATGATATAAACACATTTGTAACAAAGTTATTCATTGCAGCATAATCTGTGATTGCAAAATACTGTGAGACAAAATTTCACACATAGTAACCTGGCTGAATACCTAAATATTCTCTCTACTAAGAGGAACCGAGATTCTTAGGCAGAAGCATTTATTCCAGGACAGGAAAAGGGAACATTCAAGAAGAGCCTGGAATATCTTAGTATGCCAAGAGGTAAAGAAGTTTTCAAAAAATGATAGGGAAACAGTCTGGTAATTAAAAATAAACATGGCTACCTAGGCTTCTATCTCCCAGTGCTTCCTCCCAAAGCATTACAAACAACAAAAAGGAAAATTAAAAAAAACACAAAAACCATGCCCTCAGGATTAAAGATAGAATGCACACACTTAAAAATAATTTTAAGTAAAAAAGAAAAATTACCAGAACACAGAGTATAATTTCTTACATTCATGTTCCAGATTAAAGGAACTAAAAAGACATGCCAACAAAATGAAACGAGTGATTCTGAATTAGATCCTGAATCGGAATGAAAATATTTTGCCAAAAAAGAACATCATTGGGACAGTTGACAAAAGTTGGATATGGAATGTATTTTTGATAATAGTATAATAACAATGCTAAATTTCCCAAATTTGATCATTATATTGTAGATATGTTCTAGAAAATACATTCTTAAATATTTAAAAATAAAGGGACATGTCTTCAACTTACTTGCAAATCATTCAGAAAAAAATATAATTATATTGAGAGAGAAAGAGAGCCATAGAGCAAATATGGCAAAATGTTAACAATTAATGAATATAGTGGAGGGCATAGCAGAATCTTTGTTCTATCCTTGAAACTCTGTTGTACGTTTTAATTTTTTCAAATAAAGACATAAAACGCACCAGTTTCAAGACTTCTGCTTATTTTCAAGATAAAGAAACAGCGACTGCTTTAACCTCCTGCCTAAAACAACTAAAAATTGGCCAAAATATCTGAAATAACAGCATTCAAGCCACTGGACAAGAGGCAATGAAGGACAGTAAACCCTGAGAGACTATAAATAAATAAACTGAGCCCTAAGATTACCACAGCTTACTGAATGGAGAAAATGTCCAGATCACAGCTGAGGGAGGAAGAACCAAGCACAACCCAATAATCTCTGTGAGTTAAACAGATTGGGTTCAGAGCACAGAGACACCAAGGTAGTCAAGAGTACTGGAGAAGAGACAAGGACTGATTTCTAGAGAGCAGACAGATGCACAAGAAGAAAACTCAGGAGATCTGCAAAGACTCCCTCTTGATTATTTAGCTAAGTACTGATCAGCTCAGGGTTATGAGAAAACTATTCTGTGTCAAGGAAATAACCCACCCATAAGGATCACAGGGAACACTGTCTAGAGTCACACAGGGCCATGGAATCAAGCTAGGTCCCAGGAGTCAGAGTATAAAATCTCACAATATGAGGAGCACCCTTTGAGTACTGAGAATAATCTTGCCTCAGTAGAAAAGATAAATTCAACCTAGATTACATGTACCTCTGATGCCACCTAACAATGTAAAAGCAACGGCCAAAAAGATCAAACTGTCTCCAAGTACCTTAACCATATTCCAAAACAAAGCCCAAGAATATTTAAAGAAATACAAAAATATTCAGTACCTAAAAAAGGTAAAATTCACAGTGCCTGGCAGCAAATAAAGATTACCAGGCACACAGATACGGGAAAATGCAACCTAAAATGAGAAGAAAAATCAGTCAATCAAAACCAACCCAGAAGTAACACAAATGATTAATAAAACAATAAACAGACATCACAGCATATTATTATTAATAATATTAAAACAGTTACTATGACTGTATTCCACATGTTCAAGAAACTAAAGGAAAGAACAAACATTAAATAGAGACAGGAAAGATATAAAAAAGATTCAAATTGAACTATTACAGATGATTCATTTATTTATGATGTGCTCATTTTCAGCATGGAAATGGCTCAGTTTCTGTTTCCTTCTCTCCAATTCCTCCACCCTAAAGTACATGTGTGCAGCAAAAGGAAGAGCTGGGTTTTGGCAGGTATGTGATGATAAAGGAATGGCACAAATAAGCATATTTAAATTTACCAGAGGAAGCAGCAGGGAGGAAGTGTCATTGCTAGAAGAGGAGAAGTCAGGAAAAGGGTTAGAGTTAATCTTATTGATAGGCTTATCAAAGGGCACAGGAAATAAAAGATGTTTGGGATGAAAAATACACTGGATATAATTAACGACTAATTAGACATTGTATAAAAATAAGATTAGTGAAATGGAAGACATAACAATAGAAACTAACCACAATGAAATAGAGAGAAAAGACAGAAAAATAAATAAATACACAAAAGCTGAACTGAGATAACTTCAAACAGCCAAATATGTACATAATTGGAGACCCCAAAGGAGAGAAGTGAGGAGGGAGGACTAAAAAAAATTTTGGAAAAATAGTGGCTGATATTTTTCCAAAGTTGATAAAAATTATAAGCCCACAGATCTAAGTAGGTCAACAAACCTCTAGCACAAGAAACATCAAGAAACTTCACAAAAGCACATAACAAATTTCTTAAAATCACCAATAAAGAGAAAATCTTAAGTACAGCCAGAGAAAAAAAGATCTTCAGCAAAAATATTTCAAAAGAAACAATGCAAGACAACAGTACAGCAACATCTTTAAAGCCGCCCATTTTCCTCTTTTTGTATGTGAGCTGCCACCACAGCATGGCCACTGACAGATGAATGTTGTAGGTCCACACCCAGGAACTAAATCTGGGCCGCCAAAGCAGAGTGTGTCAAACTTTACCACTAAGCCACTGGGGCTGGCCCTAAAGTATTTTTTTAAGTGCCAAACTAGAACTCTATATTCAGCAAAAATATCTTTGAAAAACAAAGACAACATAAAGACATTTTCACACTTATAAAACCTGAAAAAATGAATTACCAGCAGACTTCCACAATAAGAAATGTTAAAGAAACTCCTTCAAGCAGAATGAAAATGATATCAGATGGAAACCTGGATTTACACAAAGAAATGAAAACCATCATTAGTTGAAACTCTTTGGGCAAATATAAAGATGTTATTATTATTTAAATTATTCAAAAGGTAATCAACTATTTACAGCAATAGTAATGTATTATGGGGTCTATAACATGTAAAATTAAAAGGTATGACAATAACAGCAAAAGGACAGGCAGGGAGAAATGGAAGTATACTATTACACAAATATTATTATAGATGAGGGTCTACATATCACTAAAACAGATGTATAGTAAGTTAAAGATGTATACTACAAACCCTAAAGCAACCACTAAACTCAATAAACAGTTATAGGTGATAATCCAACAAAGGAGGTAAAAATGGAATCATAAAAAAACCCAATTGAAAAAGAGGAAAATAACAAAAGTAGAGCAGACATGACAAAGAGAAAACAAGCATAAAAATGATACATTTAAACCTAACTATACCAATAATCACAGTAAATGAAAAGAGTCCAAACACACCAATTAAAAGGCAGAGATTGGGGCCGACCCAGTGCAGTGGTTAGGTTCACACGCTCTGCTTCAGCGGCCCAGGGTTCACGGGTTCGCATCCCGGGCACAAACCTATACACTACACATCAAGCTACACTGTGGCAGCATCCCACATACAAAGTAGAGGAAGATTGGCACAGATGTTAGCTCAGCACCAATCTTCCTTACCAAAAAACAAAGAGCAGAGATTGACATATTAGGAAACAAAGCAAGACCCAGCTATATGCTACCTACAAAAAATCTCACTTTAAATATAGGAACCAAATAGTATTTAAAAGGATATGTCATGCTAATGTTAACCAAAAGAAAGCCAGAGTGGTTATATCAATATCAGACAGAGTAGATTTCATAGCAAAGAATATAACCAGGGATAAAGAAGGTAATTTCATAAATGATAAAGGAGTCAATTTATAAGGATTTTAAAATCCAAAACATCAGTCATCTAACACACAAGTTAATTCATTTGTCAAAACAAGTAACAATTCAAACATTTATGGACCTAATAAGAAAGATTCAAAATACATGAAGCAAAAACTGGTTACAAATTAGAAGGAGAAATAGGCAAAATCACAATTATAATCAGAGATTTCAACACCTTTCTCTCAATAATTGATAGAACAGGTGGACAAAAATGAGTAAAGAAATAAAAGAACTGAACATCACTATCAGCCGTCTTGACCTAACTGTCATCTATAGAATACTCCAACCAACAATAGCAAACTATCAAGTGCACATGAAACAGTTACCCAGACAAACCATATTCTGGGTCATGAAACAAGCATTAATAAATTTTAAAAGATTCAAGTGATACAAAATAGGTTCTTGGAAAACAATGGAACTAAATTTGAAATCTGTAACAAAAATATTTCTGGAAAAAAATCAAATATTTGGAAATGAAATAGACTTTGAAAGCACACATGGGTCAAAGAATTCAAAAGGAAAATTAAAATGTATTCTTAACTGAAATAAAATTAAAATAAGCATATGAAAGTTTCTGGGATGCAGCTGAAACAGTAATCAGAGAAAATTAAGAATACTATAAGCTAGTATTACAAAAGAAAGAAGGTCTTAAATCAATAATCTCAGCTTCACCTTATTAAACCAGTGGGAAAAAAGAACAAACAAACCCCAAATTAAGTGGGAAAAAATTAATAGATTTCAGAGCAGAAATCAAGGCAGTATAAAACAGAAAATCAATACAATCAATGAAATCAAAAAATGATTCTCAGATAAATATCAGTAAAATTGATAAACTTCTAGCCAGTCTGATCACAAAAAAAAGAGAAGACACAAATTACCAATACCAGGAATGAGACAGGTAACACCACTACATATTCTCCAGATATTAAGAGGATAATAAGTTCCAGACAAGCAAAAACTGAATGAGTTCAGCTCCACTAAACCAGCCTTACAAGAAATGTTAAAGGAACTTCTTAAGCTGAAAAGAAAGTACACTAATTCGTAACAAGAACACATATGAAAGAATAAATCTCTCTGGAAATGTAAATATATAGTAAAGGTAGTAGATTAATAATTATAAAACTAATGTGAAGGTTAAAAGACAAAAGTAGTAAAAATAACTGTGATTACAATAACTAGTTAAGGATACACAAGATACAAAGATGCAAAATGTGACACCAAAAACATAAAATGTGAGGGGAAGGAAGAGTAAAACTGTTGAGCTTTAGAATGGAATCAAACAAGTTGTCATCAACTTAAAAGAGACTGTTATAGACATAAGTTGTTACATGTAAGACTCATGGTAACTACAAAGCAAAAATCTATAGTAAATAAACAAAAGGGAAAGAGAAAGGAATATAAGCAGACCACTAAAGAAAGCCACTGAACCACAAAGGAAGAGAACAAAGGAAAAATAAAAGAACAGAGGGGAACTACAAAAATAGCTCAAAAACAATTAAAATGGTAAGAAGCACATATCTATCAATAATTACTTTAAATGTAAATGAACTAAATTTAAACTCTCCAATCAAAAGACATAGAGTGGATGAATGGATTAAAAACCATGACCCATCTATGTGCTGCCTACAAGAGACACACTTTAGATATAAGGACACACACAGACTGCAAGTGAAAGGAGGGAAAGAGATACTCCATGCAAATGGAAACCAAAATAAAGCTGGAGTAGCTATATTTATACCAGACAAAATAGACTTTAAAACAAAGACTGTAATAAGAAACAAAGAAGGGTGGCATATAATGATAAATAGGTTAATCCAACAAGAGGATATGACATTTGTAAATATTTATGCACCCAAGATAGGAGCACCTAAATATATAAAAGAAAATTTTAAGAGACCTAAAGGGAGAAATAGACAGCAATATAATAATTCTACGGGACTTTAATACCCCACTTACATCAATGGATAGACCATCCAGACAGAAAATCAATAAGGAAACACCAACCTTAAATGACATGTTAGACCAGATAGACCTAACAGATATTTACAGAACATTCCATCCAAAAGCAACAGAGTATACAGTCTTCTCAAACGCACATGAAACATTTCCCAAGATAGATCATGTGTTAGGCCAAAAAACAAGTCTTAATAAATTTAAGAGGACTGAAATCATATCAAGTATCTCTTCTGACCACAATGGCATGAAATTAATTACACAAAGAAAACAGGAAAATTCACAAATATGTGGAGATTAAACAACATGCTACTGAACAAGCAACGGGTCAAGGAAGAAATCAAAATATACCTTAAGACAAATGAAAATGGAAATGAGACATACCAAAATTTATGTGATGTAGCAAAAGCAGTTCTAAGAGGGAAGTTCATAGCAATAAACGCCTACCTCAAGAAACAAGAAAAGTCTCAAATAAACAACCTAACTTTATACCTCAAGGAACCAGAAAAAGAAAAAAGAAAAAACAAAGTTAGTTGAAGGAAGGAAATAACAAAGAAGAGAGCAGAAATAAATGAAATAGAGATTTAAAAGACAATAGAAAAGATCAATGAAACTAAGAGCTGGTTCTTTGAAAAGATAGCAAAACTGACAGACCTTCAGCTAGACTCACCAAGAAACAAAAAGAAGAACCAAATAAACCAGAAAGTAAAGAGGAGATATTATAACTGATACTACAGAAACACAAATGATCAAAAGAGATTACAATGAACAATTATATGCCAACAGATTGAGCAACCTAGAAGAAATGGATAAATTCTTGGAAACATACAACCTACCAAGACTGAATCATGATGAAACAGAAAATCTGAACAGACCAACTATGGTAATACATTGCTTAACGGACAGGGATACATTTTGAGAAATGCATCTTAGGAGATTTTGTCACTGTACAAACATCACAGAGTATACTTACACAAACCTAGATGGGATAGTCTATTACACACCTAGGCTATATGTACAGCCTATTGCTCCTAGGCTACAAACCTGTACATCATGTTACTGTACCAAATACCATAGGCAACTGTAACACAATTGTATGTGTGTATCTAAACATATCTAAACATAGAAAAGGTACAGTAAAAAAAAGGTATAAAAGATATAAAATGGTACAACTGTATAGGGCATTCACCATGACTGCAGCCTACAGGACTGGAAGTTGCTCTGGGAGAGTCAGTGAGTGAGTGGTGAGTGAATGTGAAGGCCGGGACATTACTATACACTACTGCAGTAAACACTGTACACTTAGGCTACACTAAATTTATTTAAAAAATTATTTTTCCTTGGGGCTGGCCCCATGGCCAAGTGGTTGAGTTTGCGCGCTCCGCTGCAGGCGGCCCAGTGTTTCGTTGGTTCGAATCCTGGGCGCGGACATGGCACTGCTCATCAAACCACGCTGAGGCAGCATCCCACATGCCACAACTAGGTGGACCCACAACGAAGAATATACAACTATGTAACGGGGGTCTTTGGGGAGAAAAAGGAAAAAAATAAAATCTTAAAAAAAAATTAAAAAAAATAAATAAATTATTTTTCCTTCTTCAATAATAAACTAAGCTTACTATAACTTGTTTACTTTATAAACTATAATTTTTTTAACTTTTTGACTCTTTTGTAATAACACAGCTTAAAACAGAAACATTTTACAGCTGTACAAACATATTTCCTCTCTTTATATCCTTATTCTATAAGCTCTTTCTATTTTTCAATTTTTTTTTTCTTTTTTTACTTTTTAAACTTTTTTGTTAAAAACTAAGACACAAACACACACATTAGCCTAGGCCTACACAGGGTCAGGATCATCAACATCGTGTTCCACCTCCACATCTTGTCCCTCTGGAAGGTCTTCGGGGCAATAACACACATGGAGCTGTCATCTCCTATGATAACAATGTCTTCTGGAATACCTCCTGAAGGACCTGCCTGAGGCTCTTCTTGAGGAGAAGTCACTCTTTCAGAAATATGGCCAGGGTGGGTTTACTTGGTTTGTTTCTTTTTTCATCACAGAGTTCCTTGTAAGCAGATAATGCACCATGAACATTGCTCTCTATTAACGAAAACTTCCAGTGTTGGGGTCCATATTTTCAAACATTTTAAGGAGCTTATTGAGGTCTGCAAACGCTTCTGATAAACCCTTCACTGTGCATTTTCTTGGGGGTTCTTCTTTTTTCTCTTCTCCTGCATTTTCCTTTTCTCTTGTCTCTTCTTGAGCTACACATTCCTGTTCCAGCTCCAACAACTCCTCATTAGTCAATTAGTCAGGAACCTCCACTAGGAGCTACTCAATATCTTCATCCACACCTAAGTTAAATTTGTCTACCATCTCACCCACAGCCTTGTTGATTTTTGCAATCTCGTCATCCTTGGAAAATCCTTTCGAGTCATAAACAAACCTCTTGAGTGTCTTCTTCCAGATGCCATTCATACACTCCTTGATGACACCACCCCAATGCCAAACAAGGTTCTTGATGAAGTCATAGATGTTGTAATCCTTCCAGAATTGCATCAGTGCCTTCCTCAGTTGCAGCAATTATCTGGACAAAAGTCCTCCTCAAGTAGTAGGCCTTAAAACCTGCTATAACTTGACCCAACTAATGGATCAAAGAGGTGGTGTTTGGAGGGAGAAACACTGCTTTGATATTGGGATAAAGATCACCAATAAAAGGAGGATGTCCAGGAGTATTATCAACAATAAGTAAAATCTTGAATGGCATGTTATTCTCCAAACAGTACTTCTCAATTTCACTGGCACAGTAATTCAGGAGGGCATCTTG
Organism: Equus przewalskii; assembly: GCF_037783145.1. Lineage (NCBI taxonomy): Eukaryota > Metazoa > Chordata > Mammalia > Perissodactyla > Equidae > Equus > Equus przewalskii. The sequence goes on from NC_091843.1 coordinate 61,534,247, forward strand.
GAACATGAGCTGTGTCATCCACGACTTCTCATTGCTCCTGTAGTACACTGGCAGTGTGTGCTTACTGATATGCTTGAAGGCCCCAGGGTTCTCACTGTGCCGGATCACAAAGGGTTTTGATTGGTAGCCTGAAACACTGCCCCCAAGTAACACCGTTATCCTGTCATTAAAAGGCTTGAAACTTGGCATTGACTTGGCCTCCTTACGGATGAAAGTCCTTTCAGATATCCATTACCAGAATAGGGAGGTTTCATCGATACTGAATATTTGTTCTGCCAAGTAATTTTCCTCCACAATCACCTTATCTAGAGTTTCCAAAAACTCTTCAGCTACCTTCACATCAGCACTCACAGGTGTGAGAAATTCATTACTTTCACATCATGTAATGAGTAATGATTCTTGCATCTTTAAACCACACAGAGCAAGCAGTAAATTAAACATCATAGTCGGGTCCAGCCTTTTCTTTCAACATCAGAAACAAACTTTTTGCTTTGGCCATGACTGTCATGGTGCTGAGAAGGATATGCTTTTGTGTCTGGTCTTCAATCCACGTCATTAGAAGTTTTTCACGTCTGATATAGGCTCTTCTTGAATTTTTTAGTCTCACTGCCTTCAATGAAGCAGAACCTTTAACAGCTTCTGTCACTTTGCTCTTGTTCTTGAATATCGTGGCTATGTTGGAATGGCACACGTCTGACTGACAAACAATAACTATCACTGATTTTCCACCTTCATAGTCCTTAATTTTAATTTCATTTCCAGGTCAATCACTGGATGTAGCCTCTTACTGACAATATTAGCAGTGGATTTTGTATGCTTAGGGGTCATGACAAACAAAACAACATGAGATTAAATCATGCACAAGAAAAAATTGTGCAATCAAGAGACACAGTAAGCACGGCACATATGGGGCTACTGCTGGTGTAACACGGCACAGTGTTTTAAATAAACTCTTTTTCTAAAAAAAGTAGAAAGAGTAAACTCTAAAATAAAGATTAAAAGTATAGTATAATAAATACATAAACCAGTAATCTAGTCATTTATTATCATTATCAAGCATTATGTATTGCACATAAATTGTAAGTGCTATACTTTTATAACACTGGCAGCACAGTAGGTTTGTTTACACCAGCATCACCACAAACACATGAGTAATGCATTGCACTATGACATTATAACGGCTATGATGTCGCTAACTGATAGGAATTTTTCAGCTCCATTATAATCTTATGGGACCACCATCGTATATGCAGTCTATTGTTGACTGAAACATCGCTACGTGGCACAAGACTGTACTAGCAAGGAGATTGAACTACTAATCAAAAATCACCCAAACAACAAAAGTCCAGGACCAGACAGCTTCACTGGTGAATTCTACCAAACATTCAAAGAAGAATTAATACCAATCCTTCTCAAACTCTTCCCAAAAAATGGAAGACAAGGGAACTCTTCCAAACACATTTTACAAGGCCAGCACAACCCTGATACCAAAACCAAAAAAGGATGCCACAAAAAAAGAAAATTACAGGTCAATATCCCTGATACACACACATGCAAAAATCCTCAACAAAATATTAGCAAACCAAATTCAACAACACATTAAAAGGATCATACACCAAGATCAAATGAGATTTATTCCAGGGATGCAAGGAGGGCTCAACATCCACAAATCGATCAACATGATACACCACTAACAAAATGAAGGATAAAAACCATAAAATCATCTCAACAGATGCAGAAAAAAATTTCTGACAAAATTCAACATCCATTTATGATAAAAACTCTCAACAAAGTTGGCATAGAAGAAAAGTACCTCAACATAATGGGAGCCATATAGGACAAGCCCACAGGTAACATCATCATACTCAATGGTAAAAAGCTGAAAGCTTTTCCTCTAAGATCAGGAACAAAACAAGGATGTCCAGTCTCACCACTTCTATTCAACACAGTATTAGAAGTTCTAGCCAAAGCAATTACGAAAGACAAAGAAAGAAAAAATACCCAAATCAGAAAGGAAGAAGTAAAACTGTCACTATTTGCAGATAAGAGGATATCAGATATAGAAAACCCTAAAGACTTCACCAAACACCTGTTAAAACTAATCAATGAATTTGTAAAGCTATAGGATACAAAATCAATATACAAAAATCTATTGAGTTTCTATACACTAATAACAAACTATCAGAAAGAGAAATTAGGAAAACAATTCCATGTTCAATTGCATCAAAAAGAATAACATACCTAGGAGTAAATTTAACCAAGGAGGTGAAAGACTTGTACACTGAAAACTATATGACAGTGATGAAAGAAACTGAAGAAGACATAAATGAATGGAAACATATTCCATGATCAGGGATTGGAAGAATTAATATTATTAAAATGTCTATACTACCCAAAGCAATATACAGACTCAGTGCAATCTCTATCAAAAATCCAATGGTGTTTTTCAAAGGAATGGAACAAACAATCCTAAAATTTGTATGGAAATACTAAAAACCTCAAATAGTCAAAGCAATCTTAAGAAAGAAGAACAAAGCTGGAGGCTTCATGCTCCCTGATGTTAAACTATATTACAAAGCTATAGTAATTAAAATAGCATGGTATTAGCATAAAAAGAGACACACAGATCAATGGAACTATGTAGAGAGACCAGAAATAAACCCAAATATATGTGGTCAATTAATTTACGACAAAGGAGCCAAGAACATACAATGCAGAAAGGACAGTCTCTTCAATAAACGGTCTTGGGAAACCTGGACAACCACATGCAAAGGAAAGTGGACCATTATCTTATACCATACACAAAATTTAACTCAAAACAGATTAAAGACTTGAACGTAAGACCTGAAACCATTAAACTTCTAGAAAAAAACACAGGCCATAAGCTCCTTGACATAGGTCTTGGCAATGATTTTTTGAATCTGACACCAAAAGCAAAAGCAACAGAAGCAAATATAAAAAAAGTGGAACTACATCAAACTAAAAAGCTTCTGCATAGCAAAGGAAATCAGATACAAAATGAGAAGGCAACATACCAAATGGGAAAAAATAATTGCAAATCATATATCTGATAAAGGGCTAATATCCAAACTATACAAAGAACTCATACAATTCAATAACAACAAAAATTTAAAAATGGGCAGAAGATCTGAATAGACATTTTTCCAAAGAAGACATACAAACAAGTACATGAAAAGATGCTCAACATCACTAATCATCACAGAAAGGCACATCAAAACTACAATGAGATATCACTTCAAACTTGTTAGAACGGCTTTTATCAAAAAGACAAGAAATAACAAATATTGGCAAGGATGTGAAGCAAAGGGAACCCTTGTGCACTGTTGGTGGGAATGTAAACTGGTACAACCAGTTTAGAGTATATATACTGGTACAACCAGTATAGAGGGTCCTCAAAAAATTAAGAATAGAACTTCCCTATGATCCAGCAATTCCACTTCTGGGTATTTACCCAAAGCATATGAAAACACTAATTCAAAAAGATACATACACCCCCATGTTCACTGCAGCATTATTTACAATAGCTAAGATATGGAAACAACCTAAGTGTCCATCAGTGCATGAATGGATAAAGAAATTGTGCTATATATATATAATGGAGTATTATTCAGCCATAAAAAAGAACAAAATCAGAGAAAGACAAATACCATATGATCTCTCTTACATGTGGAATCTAAAATAAACCAAGCTCACAGATACAGAACAGAGATTGGTGGTTGCAAGAGGTTAGGAGTTGGGGTAAGAGAAATGATGAACTGCTTTGTTTTGGGGCTTTTTTGAGTTTAAATAAATTGAATACAAATTTTTAAAGTAAATAACTAAAAGGATAATAAAGCAAAATAATAACATAAAAAACCTGACAACTTAGAAAAAAATAAACAAATTCCTTAAAAGGCACAACCTATGAAAGTTCACTTAAGAAGAAAAAGATGATCTGAATAGCCCTCTATCTATTTTAAAAATTAAATTTATGGGCCAGTCGGTGGCCTAGTGGTTAAGTTTGGCACACTTCCCTTCCGCAGCCTAGGTTCGGTTCCCAGGCAGAGACCTATACCACTCGTCTGTCAGTGGCCATATTGTGGTAGCAGTTTACATACAAAATAGAGGAAGACTGGCAACAGACTTTAGCTCAGGGTGAATTTTCCTCAGCAAAAAAACAATTAAATTTATAATTAAAAACCTTCTCCCAAAGAAAACTCCAGGCCCAGACGGCTTCACTGGTGAATTCTATCAAACATCTAAGTAAGAAATAAAACCAATTATATACAAACTTCTTGAGAAAACTGAAGAAAAGAAAATACTTCTCAACTTGTCATATGAGGCCAGCATTACGCTGATACCAAAACCACACAATATTACAAGAAAAGGAAACTGCAGACCAACATCCCTCAGGAACACTGATACAAAAATTCTCAAAAAAATTTTAGCAAATTAAATCTCGTGATATAAAAAAAGGATAATATATAAAGACTAAATGGATTTAATCCAGGAATGCAAGATTATTTTAACATTTGAAACATCTGAAAATCAACGAATACATTTCAACATATTATCAAACATCTAAGCAGAAAAAGACAAAACACTTGACAAAATCCAATATCAATTCTCGAAAAAAACTGGAAGGTAATTTCTACAAGCTTACAGAAGATATCTACAATAAACTCACAACTAACATCATACTTAATGGTGAAAGGCTAAATGCTTTTCCCCTAAGGTTAGGATTAAGACATAGATGTCTGCTGTCAATACTTCTCTTGAACTTTGTGCTAGAGTTTCTAGCCAGTGCAAAAAGGCGAGAAAAAGAAATAAAAGGCATCCAAATTGGAAAGGAAGAAGTAAAAGTGTCTTTGTTTGCAGATGACATGATCATCTACGTAGGAAATCCAATGGGATCTAACTTCTAGATGCAAATGCAAGAGAAACTGTTTGCAACTTTGGGTCAGGCAAAGATTTTTTTTTAGAGACAAAACCAAAAACACAATGCTCTAAAGACAAGATTGATAGATAGTGCTTTACTTTTCAGTAGAACAAATGACAGCTTTTCAGTTTTAAGAGGAAAGGTTGACATATTCCCTGTTTTTCTTTGGGTTTCCCACCATTGTTAGCTCTCAACATTCCCTCTTTGAAAGGCAATACTACCCACTGAAACCACTTCCTCTCAAACACCTTTCTCTAGCCCCCTTCCCATCCCCAAAACTCTCCTGCCTTTCTCAATTATGTTAGCACTTGTCTCCATCCCTCACCAAAATAACTGACACTTCAATATCCACATTGATGATTCCTCCAGTGGCCTGACCTCATAAATCCTCAGTCTTGTTACCTATTAATCCTATTTCTCATTCCTTTCACTACCTTACTTTTCTAAAGAGTACAATTCCAGTTAAACATAGTAAATAGAACACGTGGCTACTTCTCCACTCCTTTCCCAAACCCAACTGAAATATAATATAGTTATTTAAAGCATAAATTCGCAATAACAAAGAAAACAGAAGGGGACAACCACAGATAAGACATGTAAACAGAATGTAAGATTCTGCAAAGCAGGTAAGTGGTAACGGATTAGCATATCACAAAACATTGAAACGTAAATGTTCTGCAAAGGAGACATCAAAAAGAAATGGCCACTTGGGGGAGGGAGAATTGGAGGAACGTGGTCAAAAGGTACCAACTTCCAATTATAAGATAAGTAAGTACTAGGGATGTAATGTACAACATGATGACTATAGTTAATACTCCTGTATGATATATAGGAAAGTTGTTAAGAGAGTAGATCCTAAGAGTTCTCATCACAAGGAAAAATTTCTTTTTCTCTTCTTTTTATTGGATCTATGTAAGACGATGGTGTTAATTAAACATATTGTCATTTCACAATATATATAAATCAAAACATCATGCTGTACACCTTAAACTTATACAGCAATATACGTCAATCATTTCTCAATAAAACTGGAGTTAAAAAAAAAGAGAAAAGGCCAATTTACAGTCAGACAATTCCAGTAAAGCTCAGGAACTGGAGAAACCTAAATAGAGGAAGAAGAGAAGGTACAGAAACAGGAGGACTGATTCAAAGTCTACATAAGGAGCAAGCAGAACTCTAGTTCCTGTTGCTCAGCCCACACAGACATACAACTATTCTTCCCCAATGCCAAAGAAAACAAGAGAAAAAAATGAACCAGAGAACCTTTGGACTCAGAGACACCAGGCAGCTTAGCAAAAACAGGATGATCAACTAAAATACGACTCTTAGAACACTCAACCTATGTTCCTTATCTATTCCCGTAACACAACAGAGTAGTCAAACAAAATATAGGACACCAGTTAAATTTCAATTTCAGATAAACAATAAACAATTTTTACCATTTGTATGTCCCAAATATTGCATGCAAATTTAACTGGTGTCCTATATTTTTATTTGCTATATCTGGCAACTCTACCTTCAGACTAGAGGACAGAGAATTCCTCTTTGGGGAAGCTGACTGGCCCAGGGAAGGAAGTAAAAGATATTAACATAAAGTGGTTCTCAACAAAATCACAGATGCTTACCTTATCACACACACCACACACACATCCTCCACAGGAACAGTGTTTTCTCTACAATATACTCAAATCCTAAGACCCACAACTGAAAGAAACACACATTTTATTAACTTTCCAAAGTAAAACAGATAAGACTTTTTTAACTTTGAATAAATACAGTGAAATGTGATATTTAAAGAAGACAATGGAAATAAATAGAACAAAAATCCAAGAACTATTAAAGCGTGTAAAATTTCATCTTTATTGCCGTCAAAGAACAATTAACAGTGCAATTTTGGCCTTTATTTTTTTGGCCCTTATTTTTAAATTTTATATTTTTATAATCCTGGAGTTAAAAAACCATATTGTTTATCCAAAGGATTTTTAAGTGAGATAAATTCATCAATATACTAGTATTTTAGTAATGAAATGAGAGCAAAATACAGCTATGTGTTAAAATATTCCACATGATTCACTATGCTAATGAATCACAGAAGAACTCAGGGAAGGTGGGTTATAATGAAACTCTGTGTCAAAAGAAAAAATAGCAGGGCACAAGGGACCAACGAGATAGGGTAGTAAAGAAGACAAAGCCATCCCGACCGGTGTGAGGTGATACCTCATTGTAGTTTTCATTTGCATTTCCCTGTTAGCTAATGATGTTGAGCATCTTTTTATATGCCTGTTGGCCATCCGTGTATCTTCTTTGGAGAAATCTCTGTTCAGATCTTTTGCCCATTTTTTAATTGGGTTGTTGGTTTTTTTGTTGTTGAGATGTATATGTTCTTTGTATATTTTGGAATATTAACCCCTTATCTGATATATGGTTTGCAAATATCTTCTCCCAATTGTTAGGTTGTCTTTTTGTTTTGTTGATGGTTTGCTTTGCTGTGCAGAAGCTTTTTAGTTTGATGTAGCCACATTTGTTCATTTTTTCTTTTGTTTCCCTTGCCCGGTCAGACATGGTACTTGAAAAAATGTTGCTAAGACTGATGTCAAAGAGAGTACTGCTTATGTTTTCTTCTAGAAGTTTCATGGTTTGGGGTCTTACATTCAAGTCTTTAATCCATTTTGAATTTATTTTGGGCAATGGTCTACTTTCATTCTTTTGCATGTGGCTGTCCAGTTTTCCCAACACCATTTATTGAAGAGACTCTCCTTTCTCCATCGTATGCTCTTGGCTCCCTTGTCGAATATTAGCTGTCCATAAATGTGTGGGTTTACTTCTGGGCTCTCAGTTCTGTTCCATTGATCTGTGTGTCTGTTTTTGTGCCAGTCAGAATGGCTATAATTAACAAGACAGGAAACAACAAATGTTGGAGAGGATGTGGAGAGAAGGGAACCCTTGTTCACTGCTGGTGGGAGTGCAAACTGGTGCAACCACTACGGAAAGCAGTATGGAATATCCTCAAAAAATTAAAGATAGATTTACCATATGATCCAGTTATCCCACTGCTGGGTATTTATTCAAAGAACTTGAAAAGACAAAGGCATAAAGATACTTGCACCTCTATGTTCACTGCAGCATTATACACAAAAGCCAAGACTTGGAAGCAACCTAGGTGCCCATCAAAGGACGAATGGATAAAGAAGATGTGGTATTTATACACAATGGACTACTACTCAGCCATAAGAAATGATGAAATCCGGCCATTTGTGACAACATGGATGGACCTTGAGGGTATTTTGCTGAGTGAAATAAGTCAGAGGGAGAAAGTCAAATACCCTATGATCTCACTCATAAGTAGAAGATAGAAAAACAACAACAAACCAACACATAGCATTGGAGATTGGATTGGTGGTTACCATAGCGGGAGGAGGGAGGGCAAAAGGGGTGATTAGGCTCACATGTGAGGGGACGGACTACAATTAGTTTTCGCATGGTGAACACGATGTAATCCACACAGAATTAGAAATATATTATGATGTACATCCAAAAATTAATTAATTAATTAAAAATAAATAAATTTTATAAAAAAGAAAACAAAGTTTGTAAGAATTGCTCTCAAACCAAACTAATCCTCAGAATAACCCAAACATCTATTTAAAAAAAGATTTCAAAGTTTGAAAATTTCAGACCTACTGACTCAGACATCAGGAGGTATGGCCCAAAATTTGTAATTTTTGAAACTTTCCCCATGAGATTTTGTAATCAGTATGATTTTGCAACCATGACCATAAAATGCCAACTTGGGAATGTTCATTCAGTGGTATGATCTATTTGCTTTAAGCACAATTATGTTGCTATATACAATAAACGATAAAATTATTCTTCTTACCTTAGATACATTGCTGACATAATTCATTTGGATAGTACTTTCCTTATCAACTTGATTACAAAGGTTCTGTAAAGTAGATGCATATTCTTTATCACTTTTTATTCTCAGGGCCATAAATTTCTTCACTGTTTCCAGTAACCGTAATTCCCAGTCTTGCAGTTTTAACACAGCTTCATGTGAATTCTTCAGGTCACTCCCAAACCCCATTTTGTAAGGCACTCTCTTATCCTCCACACTGCACAAGTGAGCCTTCTAATCAGCACATATCTGTATGAAAACAGAAGAAAAAAATCTTAAAACAAAAGAAAATTAGTCTTCAAAGCAAAGTTACGGTCCACTCTTTTTAGAATTAAAAAAATCACTACAATTGAATGTTTTCACTCAAAGATCAGGAACAAAATGAGGATGTCCACTTTCACCACTTCTATTCAACACTATACTGGAGGTTCTAGCCAGTATAATTATTTTATAAATAAATAAAACAATTTCCACTGAAAGTGGAAAGGAAAAAGTAAAACTATCTTTATTTGCAGATGACATGACACTGTATATAGAAAATCCTAAGGAATGCAACAAAAAAAAAAGTATTAGAACTAATATATGAGCTCAGTAAGACTACAGAGTACAAGATCAATATACAAAAATAAACTGCATTTCTATACACTAGCAACGATCAATCCAAAAATGAAACTAAAAAATCAATTCTATTTATAAGAACATCAAAAAGAATTAAATATTGAGGAGTAAATTTAACAAAAGAAATGCAAAACTTATACTCTTAAAACTACAAAACATTGTTGAAAGAAATGAAAAAAGTACTAAATAAATGGAAAGACTCATGTTAATGGCTCCAAAAGACTTAATATTGTTAAAAAAGCAATACTCTCCAATTTGATCCTACAGATTTAACTCAATCCATATCAACAACTAAGCTAGCTTTTTTTTTTTTGAAGAAATTGACAAGTTAATCCTAAAATTCATATAGAAATGTAAAGGAGGGGCCAGCCCAGTGGCATAGCAGTTATGTTCACACACTCTGCTTTGGTGGCTCAGGGTTCACAGATCCAGATCCCTGGCGTGCACCAACACACCGCTCATCAAGCCATGATGTGGCAGCATCCCACACACAAAATAAAAGAAGACTGGTAGAGATGTTAACTCAGAGACAATCTTCCTCATGCTAAAGGAGGGAAATTGGCAATGGATGTTAGGCTCAGGGCCAATCTTCCTCACCAGAAAAAGAAAGAAAGGAAAAATGCAAGGCAGGCAAAATAACCAAAAACAAATCTTGAAAAAGAAGAATAAAGTTGGAAGACACACATTTCCTGATTTCAAAACTTACTGAAAACCTACAGCAATCAGGGCAATGTGGTACTGGCATATAGATAGACATCGAGATGAGTATAACAGAATAGAGGGTCAAGATATAAATCCTCACAATTATAGTAAAATGATTTTCTACAAAGGTGCCAAGTCTATTCAACAAGGAAAAAAGTCTTCTCAACTAATAGTGTTGGGACAACTGGATTTCCACATGCAAAAGAATAAAGCAGGATGCCTTACACAGACTATACACAAAAAATTAACTCTAAGGGAAAAACAAATCTAAATATCAAAGTTAAAACTATAAAACTCTCAGAAGAAAACATAGTAGTAAATCTTCGTGACCTTGGCTCAGGTAATGATTTCTTAGATACGACACCAAAAGCACAAGCAACAAAATAAAAATACGTAAATTGAATTTCATCAAAATTAAAAACTTTTGTATTTCAAAGGCCACCGTCAAGAAAGTGAAAAGACCACAGAGTGGGAGAAATTATTTTCAAATCAAATATCTGATAAAGGACTTCTATCTGGAATATATAAAGAATTCTTACAATTCAGTAATAAAATGACAAATAAACCAATTAAAAATAGGCAAAGGATCTGAATAGATATTTCTCCAAATAAGATTTACAAATGTCTGACAAGCACACAAAAAGACGTTCAATAGCATTAGCCATTAGGAAAATATCAATCAAAACCACAATGAGATACCACTTCACACCACTAGAACGTCCACAATCAAAAAGACAGATAATAGCAAGTGCTGGAGACTGTGAAGAAATTAGAACCCTCATATACTGCTGGTAGAAATGTAAAACAGGCAGTTACTCAAAAGTTAAACATAGAGTTATCATATGATCCAGAAATTCCACTCCAAAGTATATACCCAAGAAAAATGAAAACATATGCCGTACAAAAACCTATACATGAATATTCAAGCAGAATTATTCATAATAGTCACAAAGGGGAAACAACTCAAATGTCCATCAACTCATGAATGGATAAATAAAACGTAATATATCCATACAGTGAAATATTATTTGGCAATGAAAAGGAATGAAGTATTGATATAAGCTACAACATGAATGAACCTTGTAAATATTTATGCTAAGTGAAAGAAGCCAGACACAAAAGACTGACATATTGTGTGATTTGTTCATATGAAATACCCAAAAGTCATAGAGACAGACAGTAGATTAGTAGTTGCCTAGGGCTGGCAAATTTGGGAAGAAATGAGGAATGACTGCTAACAGGTACTGGATTTCAGTTTGGGGGATGACAATATTCTAAAATTGGGGTGATGGTTGCTCAACTCTGTGAACAGAATAAAAATCATTGAACTGTACAGTTTAAATGGGCAAATTCTTCAGCACATGAGTTATATCTCAATAAAGTTGCTTAAAAAAATCAGTACAGCATAACTCAATGATCATCTAAAGGTCAGTTATCAGAAACTTCTCCAAAATATCCTGCTTGTTTGCTATAAATCCCAAAAACTGTGATAGAATTTATTTTGCTCTCTAGTCTCATAGAATTTCAGGCAGTGAATCTTTCGGGGCCAGATAAAAGAAATGAAGAAACACACCTTTTATTTTTAGTTCTGGCTCATCCATAACAGAAGTCAATTTCTTGTTAATTCAGCTGAGATCCTCTAAGATACACATAAAAATGAGCAGAGGTTTATCTCTCTTTTTTTTTAAAGATTGACACCTGAGCTAACAACTATTGCCAATCTTTCTTTTTTTGTTGTTTTCTGCCTTTTTTCTCCTCAAAACCCCCCAGTACATAGTTGTATATTTTTCATTGTGAGTCCTTCTAGTTGTGGCATGTGGGAGGCGACCTCACCGTGGCCTGATGAGCGGTGCCATGTCCATGCCCAGGATCCGAACCCAGAGAAACCCTGGGCCACCAAAGCCAAGCCTGCGAACTTAACCACTCGGCCACGAGCTGGCACAAAGGTTTATCTTTCTAATGTCAGTGATATTATCTAAAGAGAGGGTAAAAATGTGGGTTCTCCAAATAAAGTACAAATTAAAAATTTTCCCCAAGTGAAAACTGTCCAGTTTAATGATCTATCAAATAAGCAAAGGGCGGAAAAGGTTGTGGAAAACTGAACTTCATCAAAGTGTCCAAAGTACCAAATGGACATTAACATAACTAAGTCACAATAAAGTAACTGACTTATTCACATTAATATCCAGTAGGATAATTCCAGTTTTTTCACTCTGTATGCAGTAGCTTTAAAAAATTTACTTTAATATGCTATAATTTATGGAGCATATAAATTTATGATGAACCTTTTCTTTTATTTTACTGGAGCTCAAGAAAGTGAAGATACACTCTATCTCATTCCATGTTTTCAATGGAAGAATAAGAAACATTTTTTGAGGCTAAAGAAAAGTGGACCATTTTACTTTTTTTCTTTTTAACTATATTTGAGATTGTGGTTCATTTTATTTTTTAAACTTTGGATAAATATCATTTCTGCTTATAAATGCATCAAGCTCTGGTCTAAACTTTGACAATATTTTTTAATTCCATTATCAGGAATTTCAAAAGGATTATGAAGAGCACAGAAGAATAAAAAGGAAAACAGAATCTGGCAGCTATTTGAGAAACAATCCAGCCCACTCTAAGTGTTTATTTATATAGACCAACATGCTAGGTCAGAGTGAATATAAAATAATTTAATACACGGTACCAACTCCTTAAGGGATGACAAATAATAAAAATTTTAAAAACAAGTCTATAATAAATTAATACTATGTCTACTTGTTAAATTGGTAGAGATTATAACACCTTAGGAATTAAGGGAATGACATCCTACAGATAATTTTCCCATAGATGTCAAATGACATATATAAAACTATTCATTTCAGTAGTGTTTGAAATAACAACAAAAAAAATCTGGAAATATCAATCAAAAGGAACTGACTAGGTAAATTACAATCAAGGCTGCTGTATTTGATTGTAATTGAATAATTCTAGAGAGTGCCATTCAAATCATAGTCTATGTGAATTTGCTCCGTGTCCAACCTTCACAAGTAAATGTGGTAGACCAGATCCTGGTATATTCATTTAGCGGAATATCATTTGGGCCTAATAAAAATGAGAAAACGTTTTGTGTATTGATCTGGAACCATCATAAAGAACCATTAATTTAAAAAAAGTAAGATACAGGAGCCGGCCCTGTGGCCGAGTAGTTTAAGTTCACACGCTCTGCCATGGTGGCCCTGGGTTTTGCCAGGTTCGAATCCTGGGCACAGACATGGCACCACTCATCAAGCCATGCTGAGGAAGCATCCCACATGCCACAACTAGAAGGACCCACAACTGAGAATATATAACTATGTACCGGGAGACTTTGAGGAGAAAAGGAAAAAAATAAAATCTTAAAAAAAAAAAGTAAGATATAGAACTTGGTATGCTTACATTGTATAAAAAGGAGGAAGAATAATAGAAATTAATTTTGCTTATAAGTGCATAAAGTATTTTTAGAACACATAGTGGCTGGAGCACAGCTGTAAGAGGGAGACTTTTTATTGTATATCCTTTTGTACCTTTCAATTTTGTTCTAAGTGAATGTATTGATATCATCTATTCAAAAAATTAATTTATAAAGTAAATTTTGAAGAGAAAAAAAAATTAACGAAAGCTGGACTAGTTCAGAAAAGTTTCCTAGAAATGGCAAGATATGAGCTAAGGCTGGAATAACGACTATGATTTAGATTACAAAAAATCAAAAGGGAAATGTATTTCAGGAAGTAGCAGCAGTATGAAGCAAAAAAAGTGAATATAATGGGAAGTAAAGAAAGAAATGGCTCCAAAATCAGGCTCTATATGGCAAGTAGCAGAAGATGACATGCCAATTTATTTCCTGCTATTCCACTGTTCAGGAAACTAATAAGACTCAAACTCCTTTAATTAATTGATTTTTAAGGCAAAATAACAAGGTTATGAACATGATTTTTTTTTTTCCTAAGGAAGATTAGCCCTGAGCTAACTATCTGTTACCAATCCTACCCTTTTTGTGCTTGAGGAAGATTAGCCCTGAGCTAACATCTGTGCCAATCTTCCTCCACATTATATGTGGGATGCCACCACAGCATGGCTGATGAGTGGTGTAGGTCTGTGCCCAGCATTCCAATGCACAAACCTGGGCCACCGAAGCAGAATGTGCTGAACTTAACCACTATGCTACAGGGCCAGCTCCCCTGAATGTGATTTTGAAAATGATTAATTTGCTGGTGCTAGTTACACAAGTTTGTTCAGTCTGTAAATTTCATCAAGCTGAGCATCTATGATTTGTGCACTCTTCTATATGCATGTTATAATTCAATAAAAAGAGAGAGAGATCTTCAACTGGAAACTAGGTATAGAATAGCTTGAAGAGAGATAAAACATAAAATGCAACACAAGAAGGCAAATTAATAAGTCATTATAGCAATATAGCTTGAGAAATAAGGATCTATAATTGACAATGTTATTGAGAATTAAGATGAAAGAGCCCCAGCCTGGTGAACGGATTTAGGGAAAAAAAGAGAGACAGACAATCCAATGACAACTTGGAGCTTTTACCAAAAAAGAATGATGACAATATCAATAGAAATAGAAGAATGAGAATATGGAGCTACTTTAAAGAAAATACATCCATTTGAGTGAGAAATAAATGCTTAGGTAAAATATTAAGGCTAAAGATCCAAACTTGAAAATTAACTGCTTAAAGATGATAGATGAAACCAACAGACTGAATGCTGAGAGAAAGCAGAGAGTCAAGGACAAAACCCATGAGAATCTGTCAATCGAGGAATGGGAGGAAGAGAGGCCAAAGGATCAAGATTAAGCAAGCAAAAGAATAAAAGACGTTTGGCAGAGTTGCAGATGCCAGCATGAAAACGAAGATATTAGCAATGTCAGATGTGACAACTGCCTATGTGAAAACTACAAAAAATTCATTATTGGAATCTTTGGCTAAAGTCAGTACAGTGAAGCAGTACCTCAGAAGCTCCTACCACCAATAACTAATGAAAAGAACAAAAAATAGTTTTTAAGAAAAACCAAAAATTTAAACATAGGAGCAAATAAAGAAGTACAATTTTATGTCACAAGTTTCACAACATGCTTTCAAAGGAAACAAAGAGAAAATTCTGGTGCTCTAGGCAGCACGGCAATGTGCTCAACAGTATCCCAACTTCCAGAAGATGTTCTGAGGAAGAAGAGTTAACAAAATCCTGAGAATTTACACTGGATACTCTAATACGAATAGAAGCAGGCAGAGAGTAAGGAGGCCAACCTAGGGAAAGTCAAGTAAGTATCTAAAGAGAGAAGTCCCTCTGTGCCAGGACAGGGCCTTGGAAAATGCAGGGAAGGCAGCCTTGGCTGGCCATTTTCCAGGGCTCTATGAAGAACTGGTGGATGAAATTAAACACAGGAATACATGATGTTTAATGGAATCTCATAAGAATGAGTAAATCTCAGGGCCCCCAAGAAGACCAAACTCAGCCCCAGCCAATATCTCCCCAACACTTTACCTCTATGCTTATATGACAAAGAAACCAAAATTAAAAGTAAAACCCAGATTTTGCTCCAGACAAGATGTCACAGACCATTCGTCCCATCTCTTTGCCACAAAACACAACTATAAACACTGGATATAGCACAAGAGACAACCAAAGAAGACTGTGAACGGTGGGAAGAAGACAAACTTCTTTGGTCCTACGGCTAGAAGAACAGCACAGAGGCAGGGTGTCTTGTGTTCCCCTCACCCAACAGAAGAAAGTGATCCAGACCCAACTTTTCCCAACCTCCAATCTAGTGAAAAAAAAAAGGCAGCTAAGTAGGCTAACTCCTCTCAGAATGGAACAGGAATCCCTCCGACATCAGGCAAGCCAGACACCACCAGCAAAGGAGGTTGATTATGAGCCTCACCAAAAACAAACAGCCAGGGTGATCACTCTCCTTCCTTGCTAGGCCTGAGAGTCCCGTTTTCTGCAAAGAGAAACTGAACCAGACAGGAAGCACCAGTAAGAGAGACCCAGCTACAGCAAGCAGCCCAGTCAGGAAGCCTTCTTGTCCCTCTAAGTCCGAGGATCCCCCTCCCCACCCAGAGACAACAGAACAGTCAAGCAGAACAGGCAAAAAGGACTAAGCTTTAGCAAGAGGTCTAGTAGAGGAGGCAACTTGTTCTCCATGGGTGCAAGACTCTCCTGTCCTGCCCAGAGACATCAGGGCAGCCAGGGGGCACAGTAAGGAAATCCTAGGTCACCACTTCCCTACCAATAGACATCTAGCAGCTCAGCCTAAGAAAACATCTTCTGCTCCCTGAAACAGCACTAGCAAGAACCAGTGGGAACCCCAGTAATACCAGACAAAGAAAGCAAAACAAAATAACAGCACAAAAACTCTGAAAATTAAACTGTCATTGAAACCACAGCCCACAAAAATAGGCTGAGGTCTGCATGATAAACCTAAATAGAGTGACTGCCTATGAAAATAAAAGACTGAAATAGGCCCCAGAGGGTCCTAACATAATAGACAAAATATCTAGGATTCAATGGAAAATCACCCGTCATACCAAGAACCAAGAAAAAGCACAACTTGGATGAGAAAAGTCAATTGACCAATCTCAACACCTAGATGAATCAGATGTCGGAATTATCTGAAAAGGATTTTAAATCAGCCATCGTAAAAAAGTTTCAACAATCAATTATAAATTTGCTTAAAACAAACGTAAAAATAGAAAATCTAAGCAAAGAAACAGAAGTTATAAAAATAACCAGATGGAAATTATAGAACTAAAAGATGCAATAACTGGGGCCAGAGCATTGGCACAGTGGTTAAGTTCACCCATTCTGCTTCGGCAGCCGGGGGTCTGCCAGTTCGGATCCCGGGTGCAGACATGGCACCACCTGTCAAGCCATACTGTGGCAGGTGTCCCATATGTATAGTAGAGGAAGATGGACACAGATGTTAGCTCAGGGCCAGTCTTCCAGGGCAAAAAAGAGGAGGATTGGCAGCAGATATTAGCTCACAGCTAATCCTCCTCAAAAAAAAAATGCAATAACAGGAATAAAATACTCACTAGATGAGTTCAACAGTAGACTGGAGATGACAGGGCATACAATTAGTGAATGTAAGGACAGAGCAATAAATAGAATTCACCCAATTCAAACAACAGAGAGAAAATAGGCTGCAAAACAATGGACAAAGTGACCTGTGGGACAATGACAAAAGATCCAATATTTGTATCATCTGAGTTCCAGGAGAGGAGAAAGAGAGAAAGGCGGAAAGAAGTATCCAAAGAAATATGTCCGTCTTGGTGAATAAGATACCATATAGCTACGGAAATCAAGACAGTGTGGTATTGGTAGAGGGCAGACAATCAATGGAATAGAACAGAGAACCCAGAAATGGACCCACTCAAATATCCTCAATGCTTTTTGACAGAAGTCCAAAAGCAATTCAATGGAGAAAAATAGCCTTTTTAACAAATGGTATTAGAGCAATAGGATATCTCTCGGGCAAAAAAAAAAAAAAATGGACCTTAACCTAACACCTTACACAAAAACTAACTCAAAAGGATCATGGACTCAAATGTAAACATAAAACTGCAAAACTTCTAGGAAAAAAAAAAATAGGAAGAAATCTTCAGGATCTAAAGCTAGGTAGAGTTCTTAGACTTGATACAAAAAACACAATCCATAAAAGGAATAAATGACAAATTGGGCCTCACCATAAGTAAAAGCTTTTGCCCTGCGAAAGCCCATGTGAAGAGGATAAAAAGACAAGCTACAGACTAGGAGAAAATATTTGCAAACTACATATCAGACAGAGGACTAGCATCTAGAATATATAAAGATCTCTCAAAATTCAACAGTTAAAAATAACAATCCATTAGAAAATGGGTAAAAGACAGGAACAGACATTTCATGGGAGAGGATATAAAAATGGCAAGTAAGCACATGAAAAGATATTCAACATCACTAGCCATCAGGGAAATGCTATTAAAACCACAATAAGATATCACTACACACCTATCAGAAAGACTAAAATAAAATATAAGGACAAGACCAAATGCTTGTGAGGATGTAGAAAAACTGAATCACTCATTTGTTGCTGGTCAGAAGACAAAATGATAGAGTCATTCTGGTTTGTTATAAAACTAAACATTCAACTACCATATGACTCAGCAGTTGTACTCTTAGACATTTATACCAGAAAAATGAAAACACAGTTTACACAAATACCTGTATACAAATGCTATAGTAGCTTAATTTATAACAGCCAAAAAAGCAGAATCAGCCCAAATATCCTTCAACAGGTGAATATATACCATAGAATGCTACCCACAGTAAAAAGGAACAAACTTTCGATATAGGCAACAACTTGGATGAATATCCAGGAAATCCTGCTGAATGACAAAAGCCGATCCCAACATTACATACTATCTGATTCCATTTACATAACATGCTTGAAATGACCAAATTCTGGAAAAAGGACAGATTAGTCGTTGCCAGGGTTTAGGGCCTGCAGAATGGAGGAGGGAGGTGAGTGTGGTTATAAAAGGGGAACACAAGGGATTCTAGTAGTGTTGGAACTGTTTAGTACCTTGATGGTAGTGGTCGATAAATGAACCTAGACAGGTAATAAAATTTTATAGAACTTAATATTTGCACAACAATGAGTACAAGTAAAACTGGAGAAATATGAATAAGATTAGTGGATTATGTCAATGGTAATATCCTGGTTATCATATTTACCATAGTTTTGCAAAATGTTACCATTCAGGGCAACTGGACAAAATGTACAAGGGATCTCTCTGTATTATTTCATACAACTGCATGTTAATCTACAATTACCTCAATAGAAATTTCAACTAAAAACAAGTAATGCCCAAACCTCAAACTATAGCTAAGAGAAAGAACAATAACGTACAGAGGGTGTCACAAATTTAGCTTCATTCCTCCAGAAGTAATTGACAGAGCTGTTATCCATAAGGAAGACGAAAAGAAATTGCAAGGAAATTATACAGTCACGTTGTAGCCTAAAATTACAGAGAGAGGAAGAGACAGAGATGGGGAGGACAGTGATTTATATTAAAGACTGACTTGTAATGTAAGTTCCAATCAGGCAGGGAGTTACTCTGTTCTCTTCCCCCAATCTATCTCCAGTGCTTAAAACAGTGCCCTGCATACAGGCGACAAGAAAGAGCTGCTAAATGAATTAACTGGTTGAAGCTACACAGCATTGTGTATGCACTTTCTCATGTGTCCCACAGGCCCCTTCTTCATTCTTTAGGATACTTGGTAATACTAGGTATTAATTTTACAACTCTAACCTACAGGTTAAAATTCAAACTCCTGGGCTGACCCAGTGGCATAGTGGTTGAGTTCACACTCTCCACTTCGGCAGCCCGGGGTTCACAGGTTCAGAGCCCAGGCACAGACCCAGCAGCGCTCTTCAAGCCATGCTGAGGCAGCATCCCATACAAAATAGAGGAGGACTGGCACAGATGTTAGCTCAACGACAGTCTTCCTCAAGCAAAAAGAGGAGGATTGGCAATGGATGTTAGCTCAGGGCCAATCTTCCTCACAAGAAAAAAATTCAAACTCCTTTGCCTGGTAATCAAAGCTGGGCCCAAACAACTTTCCACTCTCAACAACAGCACCACAACTTACTACTTATGGTTCCTTAATTGTCTCATGATCATACACCTGTCCCTTTGCAGATGTTGTTCCTTCAGTCTAAATGTTTTTCCTCCCTTGTCTGCCTGGAGAATTATCAACACTAAACTTTAAAGTTGTATTCTCTGTGCAGGTTTCTCTGACGATGCCCACAACAAAACCACCCAGGCCAACTTACGTGCTCCCTTTTCTCAGATCTCAGGGATCATGTATGTACCTGTGATGAACATAACACTTCTCATAGTATATTTTAACTATTTGTTCAGTTCTACTTCTCCCATTAAACTATAAACAACACGGAAATAAGAATATCACAGATTTTTCATCTTTATATTACTAGGGCTTAGGTTACTACCCAGAATACAGTAGATATTCTATTTACTATAAACAATTATAAGAGTGAATCCATTTTTTAAAAGATCTGTAAATAAGATTTTAAAATAAAAAGATCTATAATTTAGTGGAAAGTATAAATCATACAGAAACAGAGTATTATACAAAAGTACATGCATATTATTAGCAAAGATGTCTATCCCTAAATAGCATCTTTTTAAAATAAAACTAGTAAAAATCCTAAGAAACGATTGACTATTTAGATTTATTTAAATCTATCTTATTTAATGGTATTCAGTTTGGTATTTAGGATCAAGTGAATTATGCTGAGTTTTCAACTCACTATAAATAGTGATTAAAGACTTTAAAAGAAACATTAAAAATTTCTATAGTTTCAAATCTTAGAAGTTCAATTTGCATAAAATAGATCTATAAATACATACTTCAATGGAAGTTATCAAATAGCAAAATATAAAACAGGTAACGAGTTTCCTTGGTGGAATAACAGAATTCCCATGGTATTTTTTGTAAGTTAAGGATATATGCAAGTATTTGCTCTAAAATGTCTCCTGTTTTTGAGCTTTTGGCTCCATAACTGACAACTTTCACATTCTCCAAGTAGACAGATGAAAATACTGTTTTTATATAGCATAAAGAAAGTTTAATCTGTATTGAGTATTCTCTTTCAAGTAAGGACAACTTGTTTTAACACAGATAATGTCCTATGGTCAAAAATATTTCATTTCCCTTATTTTAACATTGACAACAAGATTCAAACATAACACTGAAGGTATGCTAAAGTAGAAAAATCAGCAAAGAACTAAATAAAAACTGTGTAATAGGGGCCAGCCCCATGGCCGAGTGCTTAAGTTCATGCGCTCTGCTTCGGCAGCCCAGGGTTTCGCTGATTCAGATCCTGGGTGCGGACATGGCACCACTCATCAAGCCATGCTGAGGTGGTGTCCCACATAGTACAACCCGAAGGACCTACAACTAGAATATCCAACTATGTTCTTGGGGGCTTTGGAGAGAGGAAGAAGAAGAAGAAGAAGAAGATTGACAACAGATGTTAGCTCAGGTGCCAATCTTGAAAGAAATCAAAACTGTGTAATAGAAAAAGGAAACTTTTCATTCTTCCCCCAACAGATATTCTCATGAGCTAGCAAGAAATTCAATAGAGTTTGAATTTACAATCTGTGATTAATAAAATCTATCAAAATCAGTTTATGGTTCAAATTACTTTATCAGAATATGTTTATTCTTTGATAAAGACTATAAAATCATTAGCCAAAGAACAAAAATAATTATCTAACAGTATTTCTTACCTTTTATATGCATCAATACTGAGAGAAGTCAGAAACAGTGGCTGTTTGAATAAAATATTAAGCTGCCTGCAGCAAGACAGAAACAAAGTCACAAAAGCCACTGAGTGTGCAAGAAATAACCACAGTTACAAACCAAAAAAGTGATCTCATGTGAAACAAAGTGAGGTGCTTTTCAGAAGCAAACAGGCAGGAACTAACAATCACCAAAATTTAACTTGAAGACATTGTTCATCACCAGTTTATGTATGCTGACCTTGGCCACCTTACAGACAGAATATTAAAATTGCTCCTATGCTTTCTTTATGTGAAAGCGTGGCTTCTACCTTAATTTAAAATAAAAGAGAAATTCAACTGAAACAGCACTGGACTAGCCAGGCTATTGGAACAGCATTAATGGATGATGATGTTCCACGGAGAGAGAACACTTAATAAAAACCGTGCAAGTCTATAAACAAATGAACAACATGTGTGCCTTTAAATTAACTATTTTTTTAATTTTAAAAATGTCTTTGAAGTACTGACATTTAAAATTATACAGGGAGAGCAGAATTATTAACAGAAAGTTTTTCTGTGTTTTGTTATTAATATAAATCAACAGGTATTTATTGAGTAACCATGAGAAAGATACTGTTAGGGATACAAAGATAAATAAAATCTGGATTACTGAATTCAAACAATTTACAGTGTAATAAGAATAAATACACAAGATCACAGGTAACGATGAAACAATTCATTCAAAATTCATTCAGCAACATGTATTAAGCACTTGTTTGCCAGGCATATTTCTCAGTGCCAGGAATACCAAGACACATAAGACTATAGTACCTACTCTCAAGAAGTTCACACCCTACTAGTGGTGACAAAAATGGAAACAAACGCCATATAATTCAACAGGTTCACAAATACAAACTGTTATAAGCTCAGTGGGGATAAAGAGGAAGGATGCACAACATTTCTAGAATCCATCAGGGAAGGCTTCACAGGATATAAAAGCCTGAGGTACAAAATGCTGCAAAAACACAGAGAAAGGAAAGAACACAGCAGAGGAGGGGACTTAAGGTTTTATTAGAAAGAGAATCTCATTTTGCCATATATACATGTACCAAATCATCACCTTAAACTTACACAGCATTATATGTCAATCATATCTCATTAAAGAGGTGAAAAAATATTTTTTAATTAAAAAAAGATAACAGGGGCTGGCGTGGTGGTGTAGTGGTTGAGTTCGCGTGCTCTGCTTCGGTGGA
The DNA here is from genome assembly GCF_037783145.1 of Equus przewalskii. NCBI lineage: Eukaryota > Metazoa > Chordata > Mammalia > Perissodactyla > Equidae > Equus > Equus przewalskii. The sequence continues at coordinate 61,556,977 of NC_091843.1, forward strand.
CCGGGGTTCAAGGGTTCAGATCTTGAGTGCAGAACTACATACCACTCATCAAGCCATGCTGCAACAGTGTCCTACATACAAAATAGACGAAGACTGGCACAGGTGTTAGCTGAGCGACAATATTCCTCAAGCGAAAAAAGGAAGATTGGCAACAGACATTAGCTCAGGGCCAATCTCCCTCATCAAAAAAAAAGAGAGAGAGAGAGAACAGAGCCAGCCCTAATGGCCTAGTGGTTAAAGTTCAGCGCACTCCACTTCAGCAGCCTAGGTTCAGTTCCCAGGCACAGAACCACACCACTTGTATGTCAGTAGCCATGCTGTGGTGGCAGCTCACATAGAAGAACTAGAAGGACTTACAACTAGAATATATGACTATGTATTGGGATTTGGGGAGTGGGAAAAAAAAGAGAGAGGAAGACTGGCAACAGATGTTAGCTGAAGGTGAATCTTTCCGGGGTCGGGGGGGAGAAAACATTGTTGATAAGACCTGAGAGATATTTATGAAAGGAGTATACATATGTACGTGTGTGTGTCTGTCTGCAAAGGTGTTTGTAGGAGGTGGCTTTGGAAGCAGACTGCCCTGGGTTGAAATCCTAACTCTACAATTTAATAGCTATGTAACAGAACCTTTTAATTCACCTCCTGGAAGCTCAATTTTCTTTAAAATGAGGATAATAATACCGACTTTGCAGAGTTGTTGTGAAATGTAAACGAGCTAAAGTATTTAATGTGTCTGGCTTTAGATAGACTTAAAAAGTGGTCATTACTGGAGTGATGTCAGCAGCATGGTGGAGTGAGCTGTTCCCTTTGTCTCTCCCTTCTAAGTTACAACTAAATGGACATTTATTAACCAACAGAGGATTCCCTACAAACCACAAAGGACGCCTGAGAGATCCACACAGCCACAGATGTGAAGTTGGGTAGACTGGATCCCCAGATGGCAGTGGAAGTGGGTGAGCAGACCCCTTCCTCTCCCCAGCAGCAGTGATCCAGGTTGTGGGTCCTCATGCAGTGGCCAGCACAACTGTAATGGAGGGCAGGAGTAGACCAGCCAGAGAGCAAACACTTTCAGAGTAGTAGCCCAGCCTGAGGGAGCACCAACAATGCCTCAGTGGCCCTGCCCATGGGAACACTCCCCAATAGGCAGCTGCTCAGCCCCCTCAACAGAGCCCTGCCCACAAAGTGCAGAGGCTCAGCAGAGCTGCCCGTGACCACAGAGCTGGCCTGCACATGAAAGAAAGCAACCATCCCTTCCCACCTAGTGCAGCAGCTAGGCCAGTCCCCTGCCAAGCACAGTGGTCCTGGCTGCATGAGAACAACCTGCCAGTGGAGCACAGAGGCCCTGCCTGCAAGTACATGTGTGACCCACCGAGCAGCAGAGGCCAGGCGACACAAACGCAGAGCTACCCTATGCTATGGCTTCCAGCAGACAGGGTGAGATCAAAAAACACAGCTCCTGCCCCCTCCCAGCAGTGGCAGGTAGAATCTGCAACCTGATATTGCCACAAATGCACCAGCAAAGGATCAATTCATTAAACACCACGAGGAGCTAAAGTAACACTTCAGAGCACAAGGAAAATGACAAGTCTGCAGAAACCAATTCTGAAGTCACAGAAATTTACAATCTAAACAACAGATGGGCTGGTCCAGTGGCACAGTGGTTAAGAACACATGCTCCACTTCAGCGGCCTGGGGTTCACAGGTTCAGATCCCAGGTGCAGACCTATGCACTGCTCATTAAGCCATGCTGTGGCAGTGTTCCACATAAGCACGGAGGAACGCTGGCACAGATATTAGCTCAGGGACAATCTTCCTCAAGCAAAAAGAGGAAGATTGGCAACAGATGTTAACTGAGGGTCTATCTTCCTCACAAAAAGAATTTTTTAATTAAAAAAATAATAAATGACAGAGAATTCAAAATAGTTGTCATAAAGTAATTCAACAACTTACAAGAAAACTCAGAAAGACAGCTCAACGCACTTAGGAATAAAATTAATAAGCAAAGGGAATACTTCACCAAAGAGATTGAAGCTTTAAAAAGAAAACCAAACAGAAATTCTGGAGATGAAGAACACAATTAATGAGATAAAAAATAAGGTAGAAACCATAAAAAATATAGCTGATGTTATGGAGGACATAATTAGTGCTTTAGAGTAAAGAAATACATAAACGCTTCAGCTGGAGGAGGAGATAGAGAGAATTAAGATTTTTTAAAAATGAAGAAATTATTCAAGAAATATCTGACTCAATTAGGAAAACCAACATAAGGATTATAGGTATTCCAAAGAGAGAAGAGAGGAAGAAAGGAGCAGAAAACTTACTCAAATAATAGCTGAGAACTTCCCAAAAATTTACATATTTTATATATTTTATATATAATATGTATATGATATAAAATATAAATATAATTATATACATTTATATAATTATAATATATATTTTTTAATATTTAAATATTTACTTATTAACATGTATTATATATAATACATGATATATAAAAATATATTTATATACATATGGTCTATCTTTCAGAATGTTCCATGTCCACTTGAGAAGAATGTGTATTCTGCAGTTTTTGGATGGAATGTTCTACATAGCTCTCTATTAAGTCCATCTGGTCTAGTATTTCATTTAAGGCCACTATTTCCTTGTTGACTTTCTGTCTGGATAATCTATCCATTGATTTAAGTGGAGTGTTGAGTTCCCCTAAGATTATTGTGTTGCTGTCAATTTCTCCCTTTAGGTCTGTTAATAGTTGTTTTGTATACTTTGGTGCTTGTGTGTTAGGTGCATATATATGCACAAGTGTTATGTCTTCATGGTGGAATGTCCTTTTTCTCATTTTAACCTGCTCCTCATCTCTCATTGTCTTTTTTACCTTGAAGTCTGCTTTGTCTGATGTAAGTACGGTAACACCTGCTTTCTTTTTTAAGCTCTTTTTTTAAAAATTTGAGTTCATAATAGTTTACATCATTGTGCAATTTCAGTTGTACATTATTTCTTGTCTGTCACCACATAAGTGCCCCCCTCCACCCCGTGCCCACCCACCACTCCCTTCCCCTGGTAACCACTGAACTGTTTTCTTTGTCCATGTGATTGTTTATATTCCACATATGAGTGAAATCATCTGGTGTTTGTCTTTCTCAGTCTGGCTTATTTTGCTTAGCATAATTCCTTCCAGGTCCACCCATGTTGTTGCAAATGGGATGATTTTGTCTTTTTTATGGCTGAGTAGTATACCATTGTATATCTATGCCACATCATCTTTATCCAATCATCGGTCCATGGGCACTTGGATTGTTCTCAAGTCTTGACTATTGTGATTACCCCACCTAGCTGTTATTTGTCTCCAAATCTGCCCCTCAATCTCCACTTGCCCCAAAATCTTATTCTCTAGTTCAACTCTTAACTTCACCCATGGAGGTTTTAAGGTCTGTAGTCTTCTCCAAAGACCCATTTGATCCAACTCCATTTCAAGTGCCCACTGCTACTGCCCACAGCCTGAATCCAAAACTGCTTGATCTCTGCAATGGTAAACATTAATATTCTAGTTTTAGGCTACAACCTACTACATTCTGTCTCTCTCAAGTCTTAACTGCTGCTATACCTACTCTCTGACCTCCAAGAGATCTCCACCAATCAAATTATTTTCCCTAAAATTTATTAGCTTCCCCTATATTCTCTCCCATCTAGGGTGAACAGGCCACTTATCATCCAGAACTAGGATACTTTTCTGAGTGAAATGAGGTGCTACTCTTTATTATGCCACGACAACAAGTGTAAACCTGCACTATCCCAGGCAAACTGCAACATACAGACCCCTACTTCTTTCCCTACACATACTGAATCAAATGACTTCCCCAGATTTTCTGTGTTTCTACTGCACTTGTACTAACAACCTCCAACTCTGATTCTGACTCTGAATCCTTGTTGACTCCTCTTAGCCCCCTTTTTTTAAAAGCTTGGCTAACTCTTACTAGTATTTCAAGATTGTGCTCACGTGACCTTCTCCAGGCAGCATCCTCTGCCTCTGCTCTTTGATATCATAATACTCGGTAATGACAATGTCCTATTCATGATTATATCTCATGTTTCTCACCTAATGTCGGCATATAGGCATATACACATAGATGCACTCAAAAAGTCTTAAAGTTTTACTCTAATTATCTCATTCATTTATTCTACAATGCATCATATGAAAAAAGATCACTTTTATAATTTCATACAGATTAAACAAGTCAAAACAAAGGTACTTCTAAATTAATAGATAGCAATTATACTAATAAAAACTAGCAGGTATTTTTCTCAGCCTAAATTTTTAAAATTTTATCTTCCTCATACATTTATTTACTCTGGTTTTTTTGACTATTATTCTCTGCTAGTGATTCTGTCCTCTTGTACATCCCACAAATTTTGGAAGTACATGGAGCATAAGTAGAAATCAAAGAATAAGCAGGAAAAGCATATTTCAGAACATGTACATCAAATGGTCCTATTTTACAAACTATAAAAACATAAGCAATGTGTTTTTGAATATATTGTAAAAGTCCAAATTGATATATATCAAACTTTTAACATTAGCTATCTCCTGAAAGTGAGACTTGGAATAGTAGGAAGAATGTCACTTTCCATTTTATGTATCTCTAGTTTACATTTTTATAAAAAGCAGGTATTTGTTCTGTAATTTAAAAAATATATTAAAAAAAGATTCCCCACAAGTTTTTTTTTAAGGCTGAGGGTTATGAAGGTAAAAATCAAATTTCACAGATGGAATGCATTAAAAATTATTTCTCCTTATATATTTGATTTATTTTTATTTAGAAAATGACAAAGGTACTTATATCATGATCATTACTTCTCTGAAAAATCTTCCAATTGTATTCCCACTCACAGAATGCTTCTGGTTTCCACCGAACAATTTCATCCCTGTTCTATATCCTGGGCTCCTGAACCAATTCTAGCTCTAACTGAGCACCTCAATAATGAATTGGTCGAGTCACAGGTCTTACCATTACTGTGGTTGCACAGCAAAGGAATCTTTGTCTTTCTGCTCTATGTCTTACTAAAGCCTTTCATTCATTCATTCATTCATTCATTCATCTAATAAGTACTTATTAACTGTCTACAATATGCCAGGGACTGAGTGAAGTCCTATGTATACAGAGATAAAAAGTACTGGTCACAGCCTCAGGGAGCTTATTAGAGGAGAAGCAGTACTAAGATGTAACAATAATTGCTATAAGGAATCCCTGCGCAAAGAGTAGTAAGAGCACAAGAAAAGTATAATCTAATGCAGGCTGGAGCAAAAGGAAGGAAAAGGCTTCACAGACCTCACTAACCCACTTAGAGTAGTCCCTTCCTCATTAACACTTTTTTCCTTTCCACTCAACCAAAATATGATTCTCCTCTCTTTGAAAATACTGCTTAAAAGTTACCTCCTATTCCCTCCCCTCAAATTCCAGTTGTTCCTAAATGCCATATAATTCTTAAAGAAAACCCACCAAATCTGTGAAACTCAAAAACATGCAAAGCAGGAAGAAAGAGAACACTCACAGAATGCCAGCTCTACATAAGTACCAGAGAGAGCAGGTACTTAAATCTTTTCTCATTGTGCCTAGCTCTGGTGGTCTCTAGTAACTTGTTTATTTATCATTTGCATTTATCTACTTCCCACTTGAAACTGAGCATTTTTCAAAGATGAAGGCTTAGACTGCTACTGCTTTATAATGTCCAGAGTCTAGATATATATTCCTAGGTATAACCAACTGGTTAGAAGGTAGGGATGGGTAACGGTGGGTGGAGGAGGAACTCCTGCAGACTTCTGTTGTTTTAAATGAATTTCAATGGCTGACTAGTGCCAGTGGATCAAACGCAACGTAAACCTCCCAGTTTTCTTAACTTTAACTTAATGCAACTAAATGTAAAAACCTCAGCCAATGTATACCTACAGTTGGAATGATGTTTTTCTTAAAAAGCTTGGAATAAACAACTTTATCTCCAGCAACCTCAGAGAATTGCAAATAAGTTTTGAATGAATAATATTCTAAGAAACCAGGAAATTCTCAAGAGAGACATTAAGTATATACAACCTATATCTCTTAAAAGAAAATATAGATCATGAAAAACAAAAAGAGGGACTGTTCAAGATTAAAAGAGAATAAAGAGACATAAGAATCAAATGCAATGCATGAATCTTGGGTCCAAAAAACTCAAAAAAAAAACATTTAGGGACAATTGGGGAGATGTGAATATGGACCATTATATTAAACATACTCTTAAATTGCCATTAATTTTCTTATATGTGATATTGATATTATGATCATCAAGGAAACTATCCATGCTCTTAGGATATGCATGCAAAAACATTCATATTATCATGATCTCTTTAATATAGTTTCAAATGGTTTTAAAAATATATAAATATATAAAGAGAGAGAAAATGTAGCAAAATGTTAACAGTGAGTGAATACAGATGAAAGATAGTATGGGTTTTCATTGCCCTGTATTTTCTATTTTTCTGTAGCACTCAACATTTTCAAAATGAAATGTTGAAGGAGTGGAAAGATAGAAAGCACGGGAGGAGGCCAGCTTACTAAAAGAAAACCAGCTGTGTGATCTTGCACAGGTCACAGAAGCTCTCCGGGCCTCAGCTGAAGGAGGAGGAAGTGGATGATCTGTAAGGTTCTTTCCAGCTATAAATCCCATTATTCTACTACTTCTAATCAGTTCTAAAACTCAAAAGAGAACAATATGCAAAGTGGAAAAACTCATCGGACTGTTGTAAGGATAAAATTAAATGAAGTGTTTAAAACAGCTAGCCAAAGGCCTGTCACATAGAGCACAAACAATAAATATTAACTCCTCTCTTTTGAGAAAACATCTTAGAAATTCTTCAGCGAAAAAACAAAAGAAAGACAGGACTACCAATTAACTTAGAAGAAATAAGTAACAGAACTGGAAAGATTTATTTTAATATCTATTCAATTTCAGTTTGCACCTAAAATATCAATTCGAAGAGGCTGAACATAAATATGCTCTGATGAAGCCACAAAAACAAAAAGATAAATGAACCTCCTAAAAGTCTGACAGCTGAATGCTTTAAGTGAGCTTAGGATGCTCCTGAATCTGCAAAAAAATATCATATATCAGAACTTTGGGTAACAGTCTGGGAAGATTTCAGACGGGTTTAAAATTTTAAGACTCATCTCTTTTAAAAAGAGAGAATAGGGGATAAGCCTTAAAATCCAGTATAAAAGTATAGTCAGTTATTTTCACTTCCAGAAAGATCCTGAAGTTAAATAAAATTAAATTCATAATTAATTAAAAGCATATAGCTAAATTTCAGGGAGAAAAGCAAAAAAATATTAACTAGTACCTATCACAAATTTGCCAGATGTTTTTATTTCCAGCACTAACATTACTTCTAGCATTATAATTAATTTCCCTATTGGTGAAATAACCAATACTTGACATAATGAGAAAGAGAGTTGTCTAAAAAGTTTCTGCACATGATGCCAGCATCCACCCAGCTGCTCAAAACCCAAAAATCCTGAAGTCATCCTTGAGTATGTTCTCTCTTTCCTCATCCAAACTATCCACAAGTCCCACAAATCAAAAAAAAAGTATCTTAAATCCATCCCTCTCTCTCTTCTTGCTAGCACCTTGTCAGGCCGCCACTCTCTCTCACCTCAGCTCCTAAAACTGCCAGCTCTCACTTGCACCTCAGCCAGTCCATTCCTCACACAACAGCTAAAATGATGATATCATTTAGACTAAAATACAAACTTCTTGCCAAACTCTTCAAAGCCCTGCACATTTCTATAACCTGTTCCTACCCATCTCTGCCTCTCTCTCTCACTAAGTCAGCCACACTGAGGCTTTTGTTCCTCAAACTCACCAAGCTCTTTCCTCCTTCAATCTTTGTACCCACTATTCCTTTTTTTTCCTGCCAGCTTTATTGATATGCTATTGATATATAACATATGTAAGTTTAAGGTGTACAATGTGATAATTAGATACATGTATATATTGCAAAATGATTACCACAATAAGGCTAGTTAACCTCTCCATTCCTTCACATAATTACTATTGTGTGTGTGTGTGCGTGTGTGTGTGTGTGTGTGTGTGTGTGTGTGTCCAGATTTAACATCTACTGCCTTAACAACTTTCAAGTATATAATACAGTATTATTAATTATAGTCACCATGCTGTGCGTTAGATCCCCAGAACTTATTCCTCTTATAGCTGAAGTTTGTACCTTTGACCAACATCTCCCATTTCCCCCACTCCCCAGCCCCTGGCAACCACCGTCCTACTATTTCTATGAGGTCAGCTTTTTTAAGATTCCACATTTAAGTGAGACCATACAGTATTTGTCTTCTCTGCCTGACTTATTTCATACCACTATACCTTCTAATGAAAATGCTTTCCCCACCAAAAACACTACACACACCCACACCACCCACTCTTGAAATAGCTCCTTCTCATACACAGGCTTCATCTTAAATATCAACTCCTTAGAGGAGCCCTTTGTGATCACCTATCTAAAGTAGCTCCCAACTCCTTATCTCCAAATTATCTGCTTTTTTGCTTTCCTTCAAAAAATTTATTACAGGGGCCGGCCTAGTGATGTAGTCGTTGGGTGCACGTGCTCCGCTTCAGCAGCCCTGGATTCGCAGGTTCACATCCAGGGCACAGACCTGGCACCACTTCATCAAGCCACGCTGTGGCAGCATCCCACACAAAACAGAGGAAGACTGGCACAGATGTTAGCTCAGTGACAATTTTTCTCAAGCAAAAAGAGGAACAAGTGTTAGTTCAGGGCGAATCTTCCTCACACACACACACACAAAATTATTACAATTCATAATTATTGTCAACAAGTGTTAGTTCAGGGCGAATCTTCCTCACACACACACACACACAAAATTATTACAATTCATAATTATTTTGTCTGGTTCTTTTAAAAGCTGTCCCTCCCCTCAAAAACATAAGCTATAAGGATGGGATATCCCTTATTCATTATTATATCCTCAGAAGCAGCAAACTGCCTAATACTTAACAGAAGCCTATCAATGTGCATCAAGTAAATGAATAAAATAGTAAATGAATATATGACTATATTAGACAATGGACTAATAATGCTATTAACAGAAATACAGAAACCAGGAGAAGCAAGCACTTGAGATGAAAAATAAGATATACTCAGTTTGGTGCCAGGCACTTGAAAATATAGGACCAGTGGACACACAGGTTGGAAAAGAGATATGGATAGGAATTCTGCTGATTGTAAGTGTTAGTTGAAAAAAATAATAATTACATCAGAAATAAGACAGAATTCAGTAGGATAAATGACAAGCAAAAAATAAATAACACAAATATAAAATGATTGGAGCCTGCCTAGGCAGGAGAATAACCTAACATAAACACCAAAATCAAGACAAGTTAAAACTATTTCAGTTTCAGAGGAAAAAAATATATTTTTTTTTAAGTAATTTACTAAGAAGAGTAAATTAATCCTACCTTACTACTATTCATTGATGGTCATATCTTAGCTAAAGTAGCAGGTCCATGTTGAAGGATTACACATTAGAGATGAGGAAGACACTTGAGAAAACGTGCAGTGAAGTCTCACGGGAATGATCATAGGTCTAGCCAGAAAACATGAGCTGCAAGAAGAAATTCAAGGAGTCAGAACTGTTCACTACAGAGAAAAAGGAAAAAATGGACACATGGAGGATAGTAGGCTACTACTGGAAGTCAAATGTGGCAGTTCATCACGTTCACCACGTTAAGAATATGAACGCTGGGGCCAGCCCAGGGGCATCGTGGTTAAGTTTGCACACTCTGCTTCGGAGGCCCAGGGTTCGTGGTTTTGGATCCCAGGTGCAGACCTATGCACCACTCATCAAGTCATGTTGTAGTGGCATCCCATGTACAAAAAATAGAGGAAGACTGCCACAGATGTTAGCTCAGCAACAATCTTCCTCAAGCAAAAAAAGAGGAAGATTGGCAACAGATGCTAGCTCAGAGCCAGTCTTCCTCAACAACAAAAAAAAAGAATACAAATGCTATACTTACCCAACGTGTTTATCCCCTGCTTACTCTCTCCCCTTTCTTTCCACGACTTTCCCAATGAGTAAAGTATTTCACCTTCTCCCGTAACCTATTCCCTCAGTTTTGAAGAGGTAATTAATGCTTTTCTCCTTTTTCACAGCATAAAACTACTTCAAGCTTGAAGCACATCAGAAGCAGCAAGTGACTACACTTGTAAAATATTACAGCCTACAGAAGTAATTATGTAAGAACGACTTGTTCAAAGGCTGGGAAGCTTTTGGAAGGATTCTCCCGGCAAACACACACTTTATCTAACATGCTTTAAAATGCCAAAGCATGACTCTTGCATCGGCCATCCTCTCAATCCTTGAAACTAAGAGAATTTCTAAGATGTTTCTTGGCCACTGGCTCTTTTCTTCATCACTGTTGTCAATACATGCAGTTTACAGCCCTGTCATGGTTTCTCATTTTTTGCCTCACGCCCTCACATTTCCAATTCCAAATTCTGGGTTTATAATCAGCTCTTCCTTCTTTCTAGCTCCTTGTTTTTGTTTGCCTCTTCTGTTTCCTGTCATTTCCCCCTACTTCCTTGACTTTCACATGAATCAGAGGACATTTCATAGATGTTACCAATAAGATTACTCCTTTCCTTCTGGCCAGGAAACTGACCAAACACAGTGGGTCAGGAATACCTTATCAGTCTGCCACTCTTCTAAGCTTGGGGGCAAAGGGTTCCTTTTTTGCCCCCAGACCAGCATTTTATTCTCTTTTACATTTGGCAAGGTTCTCAATGCTAGAATGAGCTGGAAATCTAATCTACATATAGTGAAAGTACTGTTACATCCCTCTTCTTCCACTAAACTGCGACATGACTGAGGACTGGTATTATTATCTTAACATAGCCAGCATCCTACACAATACCTGGAACATCATAGCCATCAAACAAGTGATTGCTGAATGCATGAAATTCTAAGGTGAATTACAGCTTTCTCTGATTTGTACACTTTGGTGTAAAGAAAGGCTTTGACAAGAGTCATTACATTAAATGATAAAATTTATGACTTAAGATGATAATTAAATATGAAAATTTTAATCATCACTTCTCTTTTATACTGCTTTCCATAGAGTATCTTCAATTAAAACACCAAGACTTAGCACAGTAAATAGCATTACTTAAAAAGATTTTCGAGGAACAAAATGTAGTGAGTACATATCTAAATGTACACATTATATATGCCACCTAATCCCACTACAAAGACAGACCCCAAAATTACAGGACAATTCATTTAATTTGAAATTTTTTTAGCCTCTCTCTATCAGCAAAAAGAGTGAGAGTTATCTACAATCTGGTCTCTCACTGTGATATAGAAAGTCACTTTCAAAGACCTAAGTACAAGAAAAACAACTATTCAACTGGGATTCCATGCCCAACATTGAGCAATGTCAAGTGTCTTGCTCAAGGAAGCTAGTCAAAGCACCCATGTGTTATTTATGTATCACTCTCCAACTCGTCTATTCTATAGCTTTTATTTTTCAGTCAGAAAAACCAGTATTTTTCCACTTGATACTGAAATAATTTGGGCTAAAAATAAGTAACAACTGGGGCTGGCCCCGTGGCCGAGTGGTTAAGTTCGCGCGCTCCGCAGCAGGCGGCCCAGTGTTTCGTTGGTTCGAGTCCTGGGCGCGGACATGGTGCTGCTCGTCGGACCACGCTGAGGCGGCGTCCCACGTGCCACAACTAGAAGAACCCACAACGAAGAATACACAACTATGTACCGGGGGGGGCTTTGGGGAGAAAAAGGAAAAAATAAAAAAATCTTAAAAAAATAAATAAATAAATAAGTAACAACTTCCTTGGTAGCATTTCTAAATGGAACATTTCTTTGTTCAAACTACCATAAACCTATGAATAAAAATTATATTCCTTGTGTTACTTCAAAGATATTATGACCCTTACCAGAACTCAGTAAAGGTTTCTACAGACAAGGTGACAATGTATAAGAAGTACCTTCTAGAGTACCTTAATCCTCCCCGCCAACTTCTCCAACTACACATGCTACCATCTCTAACTCGCACTCAGACAAACACAATTCCTATTCCCTAAATGTGCTTCTCTTCAAGACTAGGACTAGGGTGAGGTGAGAGAGGTGCTTAGGGCCCAAAATTTACAGGACGTTCACTTTTGGGGTCAGGCAAGCGCCACCCTGCAGCTGTATGACCCTAAAAATGAGTACTGTCTTAAATTTTGTGTCCTAGGCATCTCTCTTGCCTCACCCTTGTCCTGGCCCTACTTCTCTTTATCACCTCTGCTCCTCCTACTTCTCTAATAAATAATATCCTTATCCTGATAAACCAAATATCCAAAATTAAGCAATGATTTTAAATATAATTTTACATCCATTTAAAATCATGTTTTCAAAGAAAATTTCTTGTTCATGATGTGATGTTAGGTAAAAAATAGATGAGGCAGGAATGCCTATATATAGTAAGATTCTAAGTTGGGTTTTTTTTAATGTCTCCAGACATTTTTTAAATTTACCCATAGTATAAAGACATTGCCAAATGTTCCCTGAGGCAAAAATTGCCCCCTGTTGGAGAACCACTGGGTTAGAGTGATGGGCAAAGTTATTTACAGACCAGGCAATGGATTGATTCAAAGACTAGGATTTGGGCTTTGGGTACTTGGGAGAAGTTGATCAAATGCAATGCATGAGCTGCATGTGTATGTAAGCAATAGACCTGTGTTGTTTTTTACTCTCCTTCTTTCAGTAGCAGCATCTCAATTTTCTTCTGTTGAACTACTCTCCTCTTATTCTCAATCCATGTAGTTTAGGTGGCACTAGTCATTCCCACTCTCAAGTTCCTGGAATAAGCATGAAGTTCCCAGAATAGGTGAATGACCCAAGTCTGGAAAATCAGCATATTCTCTCCCCCAAGCAGAAGTTCAGGAATGGGTATGTGTGACCCATTGGACCAATAAGACTCATTTCCAAAATTTTTGCAGGAACTAATTAGAAAGGAAAGTTCTCTTTCAGCTGAGGTTGCTAAACTGAAAGAACATGACAAGTACCTACTTGACAATGAGCCAAGCCAGAGAAAAGAATAGCCAAGAGATGAAAAGAGACATGAAGAAAACTCTGAAAACATTTTGTCCCTAGATCTAATCACACCTGAATTCAGGTGTGAACAGATGTAGCTGCTGGAATTTAGAATTGCTATAGGACAATTCTCTCTGGATTTCTCACATTCCTACATAGTCAAAGCCTTCTGCGCAAAACGTACTACAAGGACATTTTCACAACAGACAGACTTGGAAGCTAGAGATAGTGTCTCCCTAAATACAGAAGCCTCCAATGAGCTTTGGAGAAATAAAGCCCTCTCCTTCCCTTCACTGGAAGATTTTTCTTTTAACTTACATTTCTTATGTTGTTTTATATTTTTCACTTACATTTACTTATATTGTAAGGTAAACCTAAAGACACTTCCCCCCTCTCCTCTGGAGAAGATTTGCTTAATGAGTAATCTCTCTCCCTCTACAGGGTATTTATTCTCAATCCTGTCAGTGTTTCAGACTTAACAGTTACGTGAGCCAATAATTATTTTTTCTTATTTATTAATTCATTCAACAAATATTTGCTGAGAGACTACTGAACTATGTGCCACGCATTTTCCTATACAACAAAAGAGAAAAATTTCTGCCCTTATGGAGATTATATTCTAGAGACTGGAAACAAACTACAAAATAAATAAGTAAAATCCACAGTGCTAAGTGATGGTAAGGGCTATAAAGAAAGAAAAAGTAGGAAAAGGAAATAAGTATGGGGGAGGGAGGAGACTTCAAGTTTTTGTTAGGTGATCAAAGATCTTACAGATGAAGTGATATGTGAGCAAGGACCTAAAGGATATACGGAAGTGAGTTGAATGGATATCTGGAGAAAGGTATTCCAGGCCAGAGGAAAAGTAAGTGCAAAATATCTATTTAAGGAAGAGCAAGGAGGCCTGCGTGGAGTGAGTGGTGGAGACAATAGTAAAATCTGAGTTCGGAGAAAGATCCTGCATGAGGGAGGGAGAGCAGGACCACAAAACTAGCTCATTTTAAGGTCTTGAACTTGTACTCTGAGTTAGATGGGAAGCCACTGAAAGATTCTGAGAAAGAAGTGATGTGATCTCTTACTTTTCAAAAGGATGACACTAATTTTCTGAGGGCAACAGTAGTAGCAGGGAGACTTGTTAGGGCTTAGAAAGAGAAAGAGGATGGTGTTGAACCAGAGTGACCCAAGTAGAGGTGATGAGAACTGGCCAGATTTCAGATACATTTTGAAGCCAACAGAATATACTGAAAGACTGTGTGGGAGAAATGAAAGAAAAAGAGTGGAGGACAAGGTCAAAGTTCGAGGTCTGAGCAAAAACAAGAATGTAGTTGCCACTTAAACGGGAAGGACTGATTTTTTAATTGGGTTTCTATTACTGGCATGCAAAAGAAGCCTGACAAATATAAAAATTTAAGCCAGAAATCAGGTAATACAAATGACAGCTCAAAATATGAAACTGACTGAATTAATAATAGAAAGTGAAGGAAATTTGGTATCCCTCTATTGTAGGGTGAGAAGTCAACAATCCTTAACAAGCAAAACAGCTGGTAAATTGCCACCTCTTATAAATCAGACTACGTACCTACTAAAGATGTAACTGAAAGGGTACTCGGTAAAAAAAAAAAAGTTAGGATGTTGGTATATTGCCTACTATATAGCAGTCCTCAGTAAGGTCCTTCAAAAAAGCAGCACACATTGCAGTCTTAATAAAAGGAAAATCTTTTCAGTCTTTCACTACAAATCCAAGATGGCTGATAATCTTGCAATTTACAGAGTTGAAAATCAAATATTCCTAAATGAAAATTAAGCCTTTAACCATACAAAAACAAAAGGTGGGAAAAGCCTAATGCTCTAGGCACCTACTCAAGCATCCTAGCAAAGATATTTACCCATAATATAAAGAACCATCCACTATGAAACAGCCTGGGAATAAAGACAAATTATCTGTGCACTGTGACCTCAAGAATTTGCTCTGAATGGCCCAGAGACAGAGGCCAAGAAGGAAACTGAGAAGCCTAGGATTTGCATGGTTTCTCAATCTCAGTACTGCTGACATTTTAAACTGGAAAATTCTTTGTTGTGGGAAGCTGTCCTGTGCATTGTAGGATGTTTAACAGTATCCTTGGGCTCTACCTACTAGAAGCTTAGTCCCTCCCCACTTTGTGGCAATAAAAATATCTCTAGACATTGCCAAATGTCCCGAGTTAAAAATTGTCCCCTGTTGGAGAACCACTGGGTTAGAGTGATGGGCAAAGTTGTTTAGAGACATACCAGCCAATGATTTGATTCAAGGACTAGTATTTGGGCTTTGGGTACTTGGGAGAAGTTGATCAAATGCAAATAAATCAAAAACTTTCTAAGTTTATAAGAAAGTTATATTGCCTAAGAAACTCCTAACAAAGATTTGTTACTATTCAACCCCTAGGATGGTTAAGACGGTTCCCAGGACTCCAACCCTTCATCAACAGAAAACAGGCTGTTAAGGCAGTCTTCAGTAAGGGAATTCCTCTCAATACTCATCTTGGCTGTGACTAGGAGTAAAAAGAACAAAGAAGATCTTCCTAGGTGGTAGAACCAGAAAGAGCCACATTGGCTAATCAAAAATCATATTCCAGGGCCAGCCTGGTGGTGTAGCAGTTATGTTCATGCACTCTGCTTCGGCAGCCTGGGTTTCACCAGTTCGGATCCCAGGGGCGGACCTATATACTGCTTATTGAGCCATGCTGTGGCAAGAGTCCCACATATAAAATAGGGAAAGATGGGCACAGATGTTAGCTCAGGGCCACTCTTCCTCAGCAAAAAGAGGAGGATTGGCAGTGGCTGTTAGCTCAGGACTAATCTTCCTCAAAAAACAAATCATATTCCACTGCCAGGACAAAGAGTCCTTGCCATCACTGTGCAACGAAATATGAATATATCATGGATTAGAAAATCTCTATGGGTTGTTTCCTCTTTTTCTCTTTTCTAAATGAGAGTTTTTACTGTCCTTATGCTATTTTCCTTCAATCCCTGAACACTGTTTTATTAAAATTAGTTATAGTCATCATTTAACCATAAGTTCCTAGACTCTAAGGCTATCTATTCAAACAGAATGGAGAGAAATTACCCAGAAACCCTCGATTTAAAGTTAGATGCAGTAATTAACTAGACAAGTCTCTGAATTGTCTTCCTTTATTGGTGGGCAGGTTGCACTGGAAGTTGTACATAAAAGATTGGCATTATGTTAGATGAAGGCATTTTTTCAAGGGTATATGTGTAAAGGAGGACATGTATGCATATTGGGAGGATTATAGTGCATATTTTTTGGTTATGTTTACTCAGCATCTGCTCCCCTCTTCCTCTTTTTCTTTCAGTGACTGACCAATCCTGACTTCCAGTCCACGTAGCTGACCACATGGACTACTCCCAGTTCCAACAGTCAGCACCTGATCCAGATCCGGCCTATCATCACATGTTATCCCCCTGACCACAGGATCAAGGATGGAAACATGACCCAATTCATTTAGTGAGATGTAATTCCAGGACGTTTGCTAAAACTATGGGTAAGAGAAGCTCTTTTTATGTTGGGCTTGCTAAACTGAAAGAACGTAAGCCTGGAGCCATTAGAAAGCTCCACATGGAGAAGGGCTACCAGAAAGTATATCTGATACAAGAGAAAGCCACTGAGTGTGTCCTGAGACCATTGTTGGAGCCCTTGAATACATCTGTGCCTAAACAGAGTCCACTTCTATTCTTCCCAGTGCCCTAAGCTAGTATGAGTAGAGTTTTACTCTCATGCAACTGAAGGGTATTGAAAAAATCTAGTATTTGACCAGTTATCAGACAAAACTGCCATCAGTTTTCAGATGAAAGAACTGAAGCTATAAGAATCAAATTATTTGCCTAATTCATACAACTAATTACTGGTAGCATAGATTCAACCCTAGGCAGTTCTGGTTCTAATATCACACTCTTTCTACTACCTCACACTCTGGGGAAAACCATCTGAAACTCCTCTACACTTTATAATTATCTGTAGTCACAGCTAAGTCCTTACATGGAGTGAGCATTCTATTAACAATTGCTGAATGACCAAAAAAGGAAGAATCATATACCTTTCTGCTCTTGGTCCCATTCCTGAAACAACTTGCCACTTATGTGACACACAACAATTCTGCATTATTTTTATAATGTAAGCTACCTTGAGGACACATCTATTTCTTTACCATCTTCATCCTCTTTCAAAAACCATGATATTACTGTAAATAGTAGCAAGTGTCTCTAAGCTAAGTCACTTCAATCCCAGAATGCCAGTTCCAGTCACAGGGTAAATCAGGCTCAAAAATATAAGTAGGAAACCAGAACCTTAGAAAGAGGCCATCATCAAGGTTTAGCTAATATTCTGTTATAATTAACTGTGAATGTCAGAAAAGGACACCTATACTATCCTACAAGTGAGGATACTGTTGTTTATGTCAATATTTTAAGATATTTGCAGGTACTACATTAACTTCTAGAAAGTAGCAGCTATTAATAAATAGTCAAATCTCTTTCAAATATTATTGTTGAGGGTGGGAGGGAAAGGAAGTGGAACAGACAGGATTTATGAATATAAATTTGAATATAAATCCTGACATTTTCTGTCAGGATACCTGACATTTTCAAGAAACGTGTCTAAAACACATGAGAATTTTTGACAGAGCTGGAACACTCAGTAAAAATTTTCACAAGTCAACTTTTGTTTCCATAGAAGGTGTGGTGGATTGATTCACATCCAGATCAAAGACTCACAGGATTCAACATTCTATTTTTAAACTTATTAAAAAATGTCTATTTTTTGGCTAAGATCCACCACTGTCTTAGTCCTCTTTACTTTTTCTCCACTTCTAGCAGCTGGCTTCCCTTTTCAGGAAAATTTTTTACAAAGAAATAAGGTATTATCACTTGACAAAAGTTATAATATAAGACAACCTCAAAGAGAGAACAAAGCCAAGGTGAGATACAGACACTGAGCAGTTAACTAGGGTTGTGCATATCTTAGGGTCTCACTTGCAAGAGGAGGAAGTCATTTCAGCAAAACTGCAAATATTTCAACATGGAGCTTTAAAGTTACTCCCAAATAGTTGAAACTGCTGTTAAATCCAGGACCGCTAATGCCAATATTTAGGCATTTATCATTAGTATTTATTTCACGTTTAGCATATGAAAGACATAAATTCAAATCCCAGGTATCACTTTATAGCTGGGTCTCCTTTGATAAAGGATGTGATTTAAGATTGGTTCTAGATCAAAAACAAAATACAAGCTTTCCAACCTAAAGAGTCGTCATGGGGGCTGGCCCAGTGGCATACTGGTTAAGTTCCTGTGCTCTGCTTCCCACTTGCGGTCCGGGGTTCGCTGGTTCGGATCCTGGCATGGACCTATGCACCACTCATCAAGCCATGCTGTGGCAGGCATCCCACATATAAAGTAGAGGAAGATGGGCACAGATGTTAGCTGAGGGCCACTAGTCCTCAGTAGAAAGAGGAGGATTGGTGGCAGATGTTAGCTCAGGGATAATCTTCCTCAAAAAGAAATGTTAAGGAGGGGAGAAAAAAGGACTATGCATAAACAAATAATTATATTACATATATCTATATATGTCTACACATACATATGTTGCTAAGACAAAGAAATCAGCCTCCTGCTTTGTAAAAAGTTTCTATTGTATACAAATGTAGTAAAGATTCTTATACTTTGTCCAACATAATTGTTTATAAATAATTGGGATAGCAATCTATCAAATTATTTGTCATTAATAATTATCTGAAACAAGTGCATTGTTTAGTTCCCTTTAATTACTCTACTATTGCCAATTTATTCAATACATAGAAAGTAAAGAGGCCTGACAAAGCGATGGTACTTAACCAGAATATATAAATTTGGAGTAAATTCAGAATGGATATGAACGTAACGGTGACTGGATCTGCATCATTAGAAAGTTTAGAAAGTTCACCATACTCTACAGACTCTATCGTGAAACAAACATATAGGTGATGCTTAAAAATGTTCCCTTTGCTCCTATCAAAGCAAAATTTGTAAAACGTTATGAAAGTTAAAATGATGGTTAACCTATATAAGAATGTATATAGAAAGCATGTGATTCTGAAGGAAATATAATTTAAAGAAAGTCAGAACACTGTATACACATTTTCATGAAGTAAGAGGTAGTATAGCCACTAGGGTGGCTACTGCCCCATTTGTTACCAAAACTGAATATTGGTAGAAGAGTCAAATGCATTTTTCTTTATATAATATGAAATTAAAAGAGCCCCACCAGGCTGGCCCAGTGGCGCAGTGGTTAAGTGCATATGTTCCACTTCACTGGCCCGGGGTTCGCCAATTCGGATCCTGGGTGCAGACACGGCACTGCTTGGCACGCCATGCTGTGGTAGGCGTCCCACATATAAAGTAGAGGAAGATGGGCATGGATGTTAGCTCAGGGCCAGTCTTCCTCAGCAAAAAGAGGAGGATTGACAGCAGATGTTAGCTCAGGGCTAATCTTCCTCAAAAAATAAAAAATAAATAAAATAAAAAAGAGCCCCACCAAGCGACAGGCGAAACTTGGGAAATCCTCCCAAGCTCAAGACATTCAGAGAGCAGAAAGGACACAAACTACAGAAGTGTTCAACTCCAAGGAGAAAACAAACTCAAGAAACAGCAGCAAGCAGAAAGCATTACAGTGACCAAGGACTAACTCTTCAACTTTGTGACAATGCAGCAGGCTTCGTGATTAAGCTAGAAATATTCTTTTGTTCTACAAACCCCAGGATGCAAAAGTCAAGAGTAAGAACTTTTGTACGTATACTAATGATGTAATGCAAAATCATCCAGCCTTTGTTTTAGAAGCAAAAAATTAACAACTTTGATGACTATTTACAGACTCATTAACAGTCTGAAAGGATCACTTAAATTTTTCAATTAAATTTGACCTTATCTTATAGAGGTAGTTATTCACAAAGGTTTCAAGAAATACCACTTGCTAATGTCAAGGGTCTAATGAACATAGTTTTCCTAACTCTTCACTTCCAAATGCATATTATACATAATACTTCCATGTAAGATGAGCTATTTAAGAGCAATCTCATTCACAGCAATGTAATTTTAAAGATATTTCCTGACTGAAGCAATGTAAAGAGCACTTTTATATACCAAACACCTAAAACATAAATATTCTAGTATTTGCCCTTCTCCTAAAACCATTTGTCCCACTACGGAAATACTTTTTCTGAAAGTAAAATAATTTATACTGGAAAACTAATTTCAACTTTTCTACAATAATTAGTGTTATTTTATTTATAATTTATTTATAATAAAGACCATGATGCTGTTACTCAAATATTTTTAAAGGTTCATTATTAGTTACTCTTACTTTTAAATGTATTCTTCATTGTCAATTACATAAAATTAGTCTGGTAATCTTTTCTTCTGTGGCATTATAAGACAGATAAGAAAAAGTGGAAAGGCATTCATTTCAGGAAAATGTGGAAGTAACTCGGGTCTCAACTGTAGTACTATAAGGTGTGTCTCAGTATTTGTTACTAATAATGGTTATATACATTTTTAAATGACTCACTTTCCTCAATAAATCAGTGCAGATTCAAGTTTAGCCCTATAATGATGTCATTCTTAATCACTTACATTCTGAGACACTTTCCTGAGTGGAAAAGGACAAGACGGAATTACAGAGAGCATGCCAGGAAACTGCACATTAGAATATGTCACACACGTAAATATCTTGCACTTGGATGAGAAAAAATACTGAGAATCTCCGACTTAGATTACAAAATCTTTGTTTTACTGCTATATGAGACAATAAAGACTATCTGGTTACTATCTGGTTCAACTCCTAACTCTTTACTCAATTCAGTGCTTGCTTCACAACACCCAATAACCATAGGCTGATCTGTGCATTAAACTACAAGTTATGTTTTTTAAGAAATGAATACTATACTTATAGAACACATATTTTAAAATAGAGATATTTATAAAATATTGCCGCCTAAAAAATAAACATACACATCAGCAAGAAGCTAAAACTAAGAGTTTTATGTGCTATTCCACTTGAAAATAAAGTTTAAATTTTAAACAAATTAAGTAAATGTGGTTTGGGGCCAGCCCCGTGGCCAAGGGGTTAAGTTCGAGCACTCTGCTTCAGCAGCCCAGGGTTTCATCAGTTTGGATCCTGGGCACTGACATGGCACTGCTCATCAGGCCATGCTGAGGCGGCGTCCCACACGCCACAACCAGAAGGACCTACAACTAAAATATACAACTACGTACTAGGGGCTTTGGGGAGAAGAAGAAGAAGAAAAATAAATATTTAAAAGAATAATAAAGTAAATGTGGTTTAAGGTGGGAAGGAACACTAGTTAGAGATTTAAGAAAGTAACATTTAGCTTTTCTGTACCACTTGTAAGCAAATACTTGTGGTTAAAAAGGAAAGGAATTTTGGAAAACCATCCAACAACAAATGATAATCTAAGGTGAAAGAAAAATAACAGGAATTCAGACAATAGATATATTTTGAGGTACAAAGCATTTAAAGTAAATTTCTGATTATCCCGACCTGAAATATGGTAATCAAAGAACTATAAAAGAACAGCTAATCTGAGATACTGCTAATTATTTGCTTTGCTTGCACAAATGCAAATGTCATTCAATTTAAGTAAACTTAATGTACATTATTTTAATTTCCTAAATCTAAAATTTCGAGACTTTAAGGACAGTAAAATAAACTGCTATTAGGAGAGATAAAATTAAAGCTACCATGTAAGGAACTGTGAAAATTGAGGACTTCCTAAATTCAGGCAGACCTAGATTGTTTCATTTCTTCTTCCTAACAAGCTTGTGAGGCAATTTTATCATCCTCATTTTACACGTGAGGAAACTATGGTTTAAAGAGATGAAGTAACTTGCCCATGATCTCACAGAGGAAAATCCTGATTTCTCACTGAAACCCAGATTATTTGTCTTCAAAACAAATAAATTGTCTTTCACTACACCCTTCAACCTGGAAAGAAACACTTACATTAAAATTTTCAATCTTTTAATTAAAACCTTCTAAAGGAAGAGACAATATTAAACTTAGAGTAAGTGGTGATGATATATAGAATAAAAATTAGTCATCACTTGATAAGTATATATGAATATTTAAGAAACAATTCCAAGTCACACATGACATTAAGTTTTAAAAAGCTGGATATGTAACATCCCAAAAGTAGAGAAATCTAAAAATTTCTGTAGAAAGGCACTAAGTAAACTTCATCTTACCTAGACATTTTGAATTTCAGAGAAAAAACTTGAGAGGCCCCATACTACGTCAGCCATACAGCAGTTTCACATAGGTAACTAGGATTATATTTATTCTTACGAAATAAGAAAAAGTGGATAATTGCTTGGGTCTCATTCTTTTGTTCTGACTTTAATCTGTCCTCTATTTATTCTTTTCCATTTTCCCCAGATCTTGGAGCCCTCTTCTAATTTAGGGTAACTGAGTCTCAAGCTCAGGAACTCCTGCCAGGTTAGATGCAAGGGCAGATATACTGCAATGAAGACCATAAAATTGCAATGAGTCCTACAGTGTTAGAGAAGAAACAAAAGTTTCAGTTATTTTCCAAAGCATTAACTATTGTGGAATTGTTGGTGACTTTTCTTCTCTACAGTTTTCTGAACTTATTTTAAAGCATTTAACTTTTATAATAAAAATAAAAATAGGAAAGGAAGAAGAAAAGGAAAGAAGGAAGGTGGCAGAGGGGAAAACAAAACCTGGAGCTTTGATCAAACAATATCTAAACGTCTTATTCTGTCCAAATTTCCAAAACTATGACCTACTTGTTCCCTTTAATCTCTCAGTGATGTGGTAATTTAACCATACATAAGCATGCCAAAGTTAAATGAGATATGGAAAAATAATAATGAGGCAATCCAAAGATCTATAAATTCTCAGACATAGCTCAATTTCAATATTTAAGAAATTAGCTATATAAATAAGCATGAAAAATAGATTTAAGGTATACTAAAACTGAAAGGCAGGATTCAAATACTTAGGGAAGAGTGCAGGAATTTCCTAAGTATGGAAAAATTACCAATATAATATACATATATGTGAACTTACATCCATTTCTTATTCTTTTATTATAAACTGAAGTTCTATATTAAAACATTCCTTTAGAATACCATGAAACAACACCCAAGATAGTTTTGAGCCCTATCAAAATATTGACTTAAATCTCTCTAGATAATTACTTCACTTTCCATGAAATAGTTTTACTAAAAAAAGTTCACATTTGTAAGCTTTCTTTTTCCATTACAAAAATACATTCTTATTCCAAAACAATGTACATAAGATTGATCCAAGTTATTAAGTACGTTACCAAAACATTGCATAATTGAAAGTTCCTTGGACCTGTCTTCAGAAGAAGATGCTCATTTAAAAATCAAGTACAAAAGTACAATTTATTAACACAGGAATCCAATTTTAAAACAAAACTTTTATTTGTATAACAAGTTCATTAGATTTCCTTTTTTTCTGATTACCAAAATCCAATTTACTTATCTGGGCCTTGATTTATAAAGATGATGACTTTCAACTCATTCACAAGATTGCTTTATGATAGTCTTATGGAGTTAAACTACACTATTTTCATCTATAAATGGAAATAAGCACCTCACGATATCTTGGTATGATATATATTTATGCTGGTTTTCCAACTTTATCATTTCAGCTCCTTAATATTTACCATGTAATTGCTGTCTTGAAAATGTTAGTGCTGTGTAGGTGGTTGGGTAGTTACTGTACAATTCAACTTTTCTGCATTGTTTGAAATTTCTCATAATGAAATACTGGAGCAAAGAAAATAGCAAATTTGAGAAGTTCACAGACCAGAATCACAGCTACATAACAGGTGAAGATAAAAATGAAAGTGATTTGTCTACTCAAAGCCTGAATTATTTCTTCCAAACTACTGACATTAACCTTAGAAGAGTACAGAAGTGGCCTTAATAGGACCTAAATAAGTTTACATTATATATATTTAATGCTGCCAACCAGCAGCACAGAAGACAAGCAGATCGTCACTACAGGTCTTTCATGGAAGCAAACAGACAAAAAGTATCCAAGTATGCCTATGTACTCTCAATACATGCCCAATACCTTTGGAAGCATAGCTTCCTTGGCTCAAGAGTACCAGCAGAGATTTCCTGGATTACAAAAGACAGGCTCAGCCTTCCTTTGCATTGACTGACAAACGTATGGCTCTTCACGAGCATGTCTCCCTAAAGACTATACAGGTATACCACGACTACAACGCTGCACTAATGAAATAACTGTATTTTGCAATAGTTTTTTTTTAATCTTGTTCCCATTCCATAGGTTGAAAAGTATTTTCCAGTCTTTAATCACTAAAATAGTTTTGGTCTACTCTTACTGATTTTTCAATTACACTCTTGGATACAGTGACACCACTCGAGAAATTTTTTATCATCTTTATCTGGAGAAAGAGGAAAATGGTACTACACTTTTAGAGCAGTTTTCCTCAAAGTAACAGCGAGATTGCTATGAATATACGCAGTTTCTTATGAATTAAAAAGATTAAAGCTTTTTTTTTTTAGTCATAAGGCAAAGGAAAATGAAAGGCTACCAGCCTTAATAAATCATTAGATTTGGGATTGCACAGCACCAGATATCAAAGTCACAACGTACAAAGTAAAAAGCGACAACTTCACAGTTAACTCCTTAACTTGCGCCCTGCCAACACCAACCCAATTAGCGGGTTTCAGAAAGTTAATACTAAGGGAAACGCCAAGGCAGAAAGCTGTCCCGAAGGTGCCTACGAACACCTCCTCCTCAACCCTAAATGGCAAAGAGAGAACAGAGCAGAAACCACCCGGCTGCACCAGCCACAAAACGGTTTCTCTCTCGACTATCTCTTGGGGGGTCACCTCTGGCCAAGACAGGAGCAGGGATGGGAGGTGCGGACTAACAGCGGGAGGTGGGGAAGCTGACTTGGGGGAGAAGAGCCGGGGGCGGACGGCGCGGGTCCAGGGAGGCTGCAGGGCCCCAGACGTGGGGAGCAATCGGGGGCGCAACTAGGGGTTGGGGTGGCCGCCCCAGCGGAAAAGCGCACCGTGAGCAAGGGGTGCGGGCGTGATGGGCGGTGCCCACAGTCCCCTCTACACCGCCCCACACCCCGCAGCCCCCCGACCCGGCGACGGGGCGGGGCCGTTGCGCCCGCCTCAGCCCTTTCGCGCCGGCACCCGCCCCCTCAGCCTCCCGTCCCGGGTTGGTGGGAGGGGCGGGCCTCGCCACACCGGGTGGGCAGCCCGGCCCAAGCCCCAACCAGGAATGCTCTGCCGCGGGCCCACGACGGGCGGGAGACCCCGCAGCCTGGGGCGGGAGGGAGTTGGCTGAGGGCGGAGGAAGAGCCTTCGGCGCAGCCGCCACAACCAGGGCTGAGTCCCAGGCGCCCCCATGAGGGCAGGGAGTGTTGCCCCCGTTCTCGGCTTGCCTTCCCTCCTCTTCCCCCCTCCCCCGGCGTTGCCCCGGGCAACAGCGCCTGCCGCCGGCGGCGCGAAACTCACCTACCTAGAACCTGACAAGCAGGAGCCCCTCAGACACGGGAGCCAGTCGCCACCCCGCGTCACGGGGGCCGCCACAGCCAATGGGCGCCGCTGTCACAAGCCTGTGCGGCCAATCCTGCTGCGCTCCGGTCTCCGGGCACCCTCGAGGCCTTAGCCAATGGGCACGAGCGGAAGGCGGGCGCTGCCGCCTGGCCCCCAACCCCCTCCTTTACCACCTCCCAGGAGGCGGGGCGCGGCTGATTGGCCCGAGCGCCCGAGGGGTGGGACGCAGGCTCCGGGCCCGGTGGGCGCGCGCGGACTGGGGGCTGCGGGCGAGGCGGAGCGAGGCGTGGAGCTGCGGCCGCCGCCCTCTGGCCCCGCTCCCCGGCTCGGGTGGGGTTCCGAGGTCGTCCTGCTGGCGCTGCTCTCCTCGTCCCTGTAACCCGCTCCTCTCCAGCCGGTGTCCAGGGCTGCCGGGGTGGGAGTGCGGGCGAGATGGGGCCACAGGCGGACGGCGGCGTCACAGGAAACTTTGGGAGGCTCGCCTGGCCGTGGCCGGGAAGTGGCCGGGCCGGGGATGATAAGCTGGGGCCGCCTGGAAAGGACTACCCTGCGGGTCGGCAGCCGGAAAGGAATTCGGAGGGTGGGGGCGGAGGCATGATTAAAATGTTAAGTGTGCCCGCGGGGTGCTGGGCGATCCCGGGAGCTGAAATCTCAGGGAACGGAAGCAGCTTTGGGGCTGCGGAGCCCCCCTTCCCCCTCAAATGCGCACTTTTCACCCTCAGAATCAGTCGCTTTTCCCTGTATGTTTTATTTGCATCTACTTTAACGTTGATTCCTTTAGAATGGTTTTCGGCTTCTCCAATGGACTCTGAGTGCCTTAAAGGCAGGAACTGTGTTGTTCTCATTCCTGTAATTCCCAGTGACTGAGACTGCCTTAAAAACGAGGTTAGACGCTCAATGCTGGAATTGTGATGGATGCTG
This sequence comes from Equus przewalskii, assembly GCF_037783145.1. Taxonomy (NCBI): domain Eukaryota; kingdom Metazoa; phylum Chordata; class Mammalia; order Perissodactyla; family Equidae; genus Equus; species Equus przewalskii. The sequence continues at coordinate 61,583,688 of NC_091843.1, forward strand.
TTAAAAAGCGTACAGCAGGTCCTGTGATGGTCCCCTATAGTAAGTCCTTTCCCCTTCGGAAGTCTAGAATGCTTGAAGAACCCAAATTGGTTTCCTCTTCCAGCGAGGGCTGTTTCTGAAGCGTTCTTCACCAAAAGAATTTAGTGGAAAATGAGTAATGTGAGCTAAACAAAGATAACTAAGCGATCTTTTTAACAGGATGATAGCTGTTATTAGTCACTATTACAGGGTGTGTTCCTGTAGCCAAGTTTTTAAGGCATTATATTCTGTACACTGGTTGAACCACATTCTTCACCTAGGGCAAATCTAAAGTCAACCGCCTCTCCACCTTACCCTCTAAAACTTTTGAATTAGGTGGGAGGCAAAAAAGAGTGATAAGTGTTTTTTTTCTAAACAGGGTTGTTTATTTGAGAATGGTAAACAGCCCTACACAGACAAAAATACGAATTCTTGTCATAAAATAAGTCATGGGGATGTAATATACAGCATGGTGACTATTGTTAATACTGTATTAACATGTTCAAAAGTTGCTAAGAGTAGACCTGGAGTCCTCATCACAAGTAAAAAAAAAATAACTATGTATGGTGACCCATGTTAACTAGACTTACTGTGGTCGTCATTTTGCAATGTATACAAATAGTGAATCATTATGTTGTACACCTGAAACTAATATAATGTTGTATGTCAATTATACCACAATTTAAAAAAAAAAGAAAGAGAGTACAACTATCTCCCAAGTTTCTATGGGAGAGTAGGAGCTTAACTTTTGGTGGGCAAATTGCTCCTAGTTGCAAAACTACTTTCTGTCATAAAGACATGAGAACTTTGTTTTTCCTCTCGATAAAGCTAATTAGCTAACACAGATGGTCACCTCAATAACCAAATGCAGTTAAGATGAATTATCTGTGCAAATGATGTCAAGGTGTCTAACTTGCGGACTACATAGTTATTGTCTTGAAAACATGTAATGAGTTGTATCTGCTTGACCATATAAAAGTGTGAAATTTCTTTCTGTCTTCAATCTCTTTGCTGATTGCCTGTAATGCACATCACATTCTGGTTTAATGTTTGTTCAATAATAACTTTTATTTCTCAGTTACATTTGTTGAGAGAATTTCTGGGTTAGGAGGCGGTTTTGTTTTTAATTCTATTTCCCCAGCAATACCTATGTCCAAAATATTGAGACTATGAAGTTAAGGAAAGTAATTACCTCTTAGTTTTCAATTTGTTCTCAAAAATGATCTCACATTAGGTGATACCTTATTGCTGAACTACAAATACATTTTAATAGAGTCAGAAATGATAGTAAAGTTAATGTTTGGTATGTTGTAGTAACTGTTAACTGCATACACTAAGCCTATGTGAAGTAATCTCTTAAAATAGAAAAATTAATTTTCTGTGAATATTGAATGTTGTGGTGTATGTCTTCTCAATATGAATGAGATCAATGAATGTGCATTAAATGATTAGATAAAGCCAAAATAGAACTTTGAGGATTGCTTCACCAAGCCATATCTTTTCCAAGAACCTTAAGATCTCTCTACCTGTATACAAAGGGAATCTAAATCTGGAAAAGTGTGGTTGGGGAATTAGTTATTACATATTTATAGAAAGTAGCTTTAAATAAATGTCTACTAGTAAAAAAAATAGAACTGTTTGATATACATGGGGTGTGTGTGTGTTTTAAGGAACACCAAATTCTGACAACAGTAAGAATTTCCAGTTCTTCTATAATTCTCTTAGTTCTTACCTATTCACTCCACAAACTTTAAAACTGCCTGCCATATGCCAAACATTATGCTAAGAAGTGCAATTCTGAATGAATGTACTTGAAGTAAATGAAAGTGATAAAAATCCAGCTGCATTTTTGAGACTGAAAAATGAATTATGCAAATCCAGTTTAAAATTTTTCCCCTTTTATAATTATCGCTTTGCATTGTGGCACATTTAACAAACACTTTGTTTCACCTGATTTCAAATATACTCTGCAACATACCTTACATCGTGTAAATGTAAGGAGAAGATGGAGGAATAAAGGAAAATAATCTCCTGTCTAGGTGATCCATGGGCTTCATAAAATGCTAGCCACCCCACAGGGCCTGGAGGAATATGTATCTCAGTTGAAGTTGTTAGCTTAGGACTTAAGAAATTCATCATCTATCATTAAAATGTAGATATATGCCAGGTACTACCATGATTTTTGAAATGCCACGGTACTGCCTAACTAGATAAATAAGTCCTTATTATATATTCCGTTTTCCCACATACCAATTTTTTGTCTCTTCTAATAACATTGCTCACCTAGACAAATGAATACAACAACATGGATGTCAAACCTTAGGCAATTAGAAAAGGTGATTTTAAAAGTTATTCCCTTACCCTCTCTCTCCACCACTCCCCACCATTGGCCGGTTTAATAGTTTCTCGTAATAGACTTCAAGAGAAATCTTGGCTATGTGCCATCTTAGTTCAGTAGTCTCCAAAACTATTCCTCCCTCTTTGCTTTAATCTATATTTCTTCTCTTTCCCACCTTTCTGCCAACTCCTTTGCTTTGTAACTCTCTGCCCTCTCAAATGCTCAATTCATACCCAACCACTTGCCACTCCTAAAATGGAGGTAGTGATGAGGCATGCAATATGGAAGTCATAGCTATCTCTATTCTATACATGCTGCAGTATGTTTTCAGTGCATATAAATTTCTTTGATTTTGAAAATTGTTCTCTTGAACGAATACTGTCAATAGAGGTCACATTTGTGTGAAATTTTCTTTAGGACTTTTTTTTTTGGCCTTCCAAATTTCAAATTTTCGAAATGGCTACGTTGGTTCCTTTATTTTACAAATCTGTGTAAGGAAAATAAAGGAGGGAAAAGAGGGTAGAAAAGAAGGTGAAATAGAGTTGGGAAAGGAAAACTTCTATTCTGACTTCAAACTAGATGTCAAATCCGGTAACACCATCTCACAGCCATCCTTCCCAGCAAGAGGTTAGCTGTGCTCCTAGCACTTCAATATTGGTTGCCCTGCTTCCCTGACCTTCTGCTCACCATTGAGAAAAACTGCCACCAACATTCCCAAGTAAGACATGCACTCTGCAAAATGCCCCTGGATCACTTAAGGCCCCTCCCTTTTTTGTTATTGTTGTTTTGGTTTTGTGAGGAAGATTGGCCCTGAGCTAACCTTTGTTGCCAATCTTCCTCTTTTTGCTTGAGGAAGATTGTTGCCAAGCTAACATCTGTGCAGTCTTCCTCTATATTCTGTGGGATTCCACCACAGTGTGGCTTGACGAGTGCTGCTGGATCTGCACCCAGGATCCAAACCCACAAACCCAGGCCCACCGAAGCGGAGCATGCAAACTTAACCACTACACCACCAGGCCAGCCCCTAGGCCTGTCCCTTTTTAAGGCATCTTTTTCTCAGAATTTACCTGTCCTTTCCGTCATTCTCTTATTCCTGGTTCACTGCACCTGCAAAGATAACTGTCAAATGTGTGCCAGTGGGAAATGCTGGAGTAATGATTTCCAAATGTGGGTTAATGCACTAGTGTCATCAGAATTGCCTGAGAACCTTTTCAAAAATACATGCTCCTACATTTACTCCCCAAATGTTCTTACTTGGAAGGTCTGGGAAGAGCAGAAAATCTGTATGTTTGGAATGAGATCAATGAATCTGATCAACATGGTGGATTAAAGAGAGACACTTATCTCTGTTCCTTCAGCAAACTCCTTGGCATAGCATAAACACAGATCCAGATGACCAGAAATCTAAGACCCAAGTATCTCTGAGGGCATACGTGAAATGAGAGGCTGAAAACAACAGAGTTGGTTGCCAGTGTGGGGGATCATAATTGGCCACCCCAAAATGTGTTTCTTTGGCTTGATTATTTTTAAGAATAAAAGACTCTGAAGGAAACTTTGACCTTCCCCCTAAGTGCCTAGAAGAATTTAGGATAGAAGGCCTGTTTCCAGGACAAGCCATCAACATAGATAACTCTGAGTATAATAGCCTGGGAGGATCCTTGCTAAGCCCATTCTTATCAAAGTTCTCGCTCTGTCTCTTGCTCACTTGCTTGCTTGCTCACACACGCATGTGCATGCCTGCTCTGGCTCTCGTCACGTTGTCTATAGATGGCTCAGTGAGCATTTGCTTATCAAACCTTTGCCTTTCCATCTCCATTCAAATTGCTTTCTTCCCAAGCCACTACCCCCAATATTCTCCTGATACTGGCTCAGCACAAGGTTGACATAAGGGAAGCCATATTGTAGAAAAGAAACTATATTGTAACTTTGAATGATCTCGCATTAACTGATACAGCTGTGATAAGTTGACAACTTTGTTCTTTTGAGTTCCTTAGGAATGTGATGACCCCCAGGCAGAGAGACTATGCTGATAGCCATCATCTATGATCAGTGTATAAGATGTTGCTCTGGTCTCTGATGCATATCCAATAAAACAAAAGATTATTAGGAACTAAGACCAGATGTCTGCCCCACCTGAAGACCAGATATCTGCCCCAGCTGGAGGCCAGATGTCTCCCCAACCCATAGACCAGTCACCTATGTAACTGCCCTGTAGTCTTTGTTCTGTAAGATGATTCCTTCAGCCATTAGTCAGCCATCTTCCCCCTTGCTAGCAAGCTGAATAAAACTCTTTCTCTCCTACCACCTTGCCTCTTGACTGTTGGGATGTCTTGCAGTGGGCAGACGACCCCTTACCCCCACCTTGGGCAGTAACACTCCTTTGTCTTTGGCTGAAAGTGGTATTTAAGGTGGTAGCTTCAGCCATTTTGGTGAGTTACTTGGTTTTCCTGGATTTCTCCCATGTATATATGTTATTAAACTTTCTTTGGTTTTGTCCTGTTATTCTGTCAATTTAATTATTAGGCCAGCCAGAAAGACCTAAAGCGTAGAGGGATAGTTCTTCATCCTTTACACCAGTCTCTATCAGGAGTAGGTAAACCCTCAAATCACTTCTCAACCAAGCAGCTAGGTAACACGCTTCCCTAACCCAATACAGAGACAATAGGATTTACTCCCTGATGAGGGTGTGTCACTGACTAATTGCCTTGAGGAACTGAAGGGTGGGTTCAGAAGCATTTAACCATCTTTCCAAATTTTTTTTCTTTTCTTATGTTAAGAAGATACAATCATCAACCACCTGAACCAGCCCAAGCCTTACCATAAGAGCTACATGTATGACCTTTGTCTTATTTTTAATGCAAGATTTCTCCAGGAGGAGCTTAGGCCTTATTACCATAACCTGCAGTGGATGTGGAAGCATATTTTCCAACTGAGCCTGCGCAAGCGAATACCCACCTCTCTCGTTTGAATCTTCATTTCCCATCCGAAATAAAATGTCCTTGCTTCCCTTTGTTCAGGGATACCATAACTTTGGAAGTGATTCCATATGGACTCCTGTTTGCTGCAAATATACTTTTACTTTGTGTGACAACTACTGCTGGTAGAGAGTCTGATTTAACTCACCAGGAGGTGAACCCACTTTGGTTTCAGTAACAGGTGAACTAGAGAAGCTCTGGTCTTGAAAACATCAAGATAGTTGAGTATAGGAATGAGGTGTCTTCCTGCACTTTGGGGTGAAGGGAATAAGTGAAAGTCTGCATACTGAACTATTAAACTTCCTTTCCCATCCAGCTCCAGATTTATATTCCTCAGAGAGGATATTGGAGGAATTCCTTTATAAGGAAACTGACTTACTCAAGGGAAAGCACTTTAATGGATACTGGGGGAGGAACGGAGATCCTCCAACAATGCGACCTCTGCCTAATCACATCAAACATAAGGTTTACCAATCCACAAGTTCCAGCCATGCAGGGAGCTTCTCTCACTCTTAAATAAGAACAGACATCTGAGGATCACCATATTTTTGAGGAAACCCATAGTCATGAAAATCCGACAGCAAAATAAACAGGAAAAAAGGTAGGGGGAGGGAGTTGAACATAACCAAAGCAGAAGCAGAAGAAAACTTCAGAACTATGAATGACATCCTTAAAGAAAGAATAGAATATCCATGAATGAAAACAGGATGCTATTTTTTAAAGAAATATTCAGAGGAAAAAAGTAAACATTTGGAAATTAAAAAATAACAAATTTTAAAATTCAATAGCAGATGAGAGAAAGAAGTTGAGAAGTCTCAAAAGAAGAACAAAAAGATAAACTTGAAAAATATGAGAGAAAATAAAAATTTAGGATCAACCTGGGAGATTGTATGTTTAACCTACAAGAGTTCCAAAAAGAGAAAAGGAGGTATGTGGGGGAGGGGTGGAATTATCAGAGACATTTTCTCAGAACGGAAAGAAGTGTGTTTCCAGATTGAAATGGATCTAGTGAGTGCCTTGCAAAATGAATGAAAAAGACTCACAGAAAGGCACTTAATCTTGAAATATCAGAACAGCAGAGATCAAAATTTCCCTAAATGCTTCAGATAGAATAACAGACAGATTGCAGACAAAAGATCAGGCATGATAATAGAGAATGGCATTGGACTTTTCAACAATGATACTGGAAGCTAAAAGAAAAATAGAGCAATATCTTTAAATTCTGAAGGGAGATTATTTACGACCTAGAATTCCCTATAAACCCAAACAATTAAGTCTTAAGAGTAGAATAAAGGTATTTTCAGATATACAAGATTTCAAAAAGTTTTCTTCCTATAGAACCTTTTCTCAGGAAGGTACTTGAAGGTGTTTTCCACCAAAACAAGGGATTAAAAAAGAGATGAAGACATGGATCAACACCAGAGAAAGGAAAAGGGAATACCCAGGATGACAGTGAAGGAAACTTCCAGGATAACTGTGCAACAGGCCTAAAAAGCAGCCAGTACAGATTGAGTCAGGACAATGGAAGTCTCCAGAACTCATGTCTCCAAGAAAAAAAACAATGGACTTATTAGATTATCAGTGTACTTCACTACATGGAGAGATGTATTAGCATTATAACACAATTTGGAAATGAGTAGGAAAATAAGAGAGGAAGCAAATGGAAAAATAAAGCAATTATTACCCACAGGAAAAAATTATATTGAAAAAAGAAACTTTACACTTAAAAAATATAACCATAGGGGCTGGCCCCGTGGCTGAGTGGTCAAGTTCACACGCTCCGCTGCAGGTGGCCCAGTGTTTCGTTGGTTCGAATCCTGGGTGCTGACATGGCACTGCTCATCAAGCCACGCTGAGGCAGCGTCCCACATGCCACAACTAGAAGGACCCACAACGAAGAATATACAACTATGCACCGGGGGGCTTTGGGGAGAAAAAAGGAAAAAAATAAAATCTTTAAAAATATATATATAATCATAGTATACATGTGACTCAGCCTTAAAAAATAATTATGTAATCATCCTTATCTAAGCACTGAATATTGATTTACCCAAAAATCAGACTAGGAATAGGACGAGGGAAACTCCCAAGTGGAAGTGATCGTGAGAAAACTAAATGTCCTTATTCCATCATAAGAAGTCAGCAAATAATTTCTAATACTGAAAAATCAAAAAAGGGTATTGTAAGCATGCTTCATGGTAGGAAGGATAAACACCAGTCTTGAGAGAAAAGTTCAACCCCATGGGGCTGGTGATGGAAACTGAAAAGTAGCAGTGGTTAGGGCTGGGGGCTCCTTTATGTTATAAATCTTGGGAAGTCATTTTACTTGTATTGCTTTGACGAAAAAAAAAAATATGTATATGAGTTACACAGTCAGATTTGAGAACTACTGTGATAAAGAATAGGACAGGTAACACCTGTCCCTATGGCTGCAGACAGCATACATGTTTAAAAGGATAATACCAGACATAATAGTGCTCTATCTTTGCTTTCAAACTTGGATGGTTATTCACTCAATGAATATTTGTTGAGCATATGAATGATTATTATGTGCCAAACACTATGAGAGGCTCTGAGGATACACCAGGGAGCTGCAGGGACAGGGGTCTTCCCCTGAAGTCAAGTGGGAGATACAGACAATAAGCAAGAATATAAATTAAAAGATCCTCTACAGATTGTGATAAATGCTAGGAAGGAAATGAATAAAATGATGTGAGAGAACATTATTTGTGAAACAAATAATAAGTGCCATGGATGGATGGCATTGTCTTACAGATCCCAAATTGCTCACATTATGGCTTAGCTCTAGGGAGCTTCTATCTAATGAGGGCAGGGCTGGTAAGGTATATTTTGTAACTCTGCATAATGTCTTATGTGGATCTGTGAATAAATATTTGTCTAAGTATACAGTTAGAGAAAGTTAAAAAAAAAATGGAAAAATTCTATGTTGTATATTTCATTTATTTTGTCAAAATAGCAATTCTTCTATTCAGTTTCAGCTTTTGCCAAATCTACTCTTATATTATTATTTTCTTTTAAAATCAGAAGGTTTTGGATTTTGTGGAGACCATTTAGTGTAACTTCATTTCCTTGATTTGCTAAATTTAAATACAGCCCCTTTTGCTAGGCCTAGATTAGTGCTAAGGACCAAGTGAGGAGCCCTTAATAAATTAATGTCCGGGGCAGTGGTATTCTAGGAGTCCAGGAAAATATGTAACCTTAATATTCCCCAAAAGAGTTAATTTTAAGACAATAGGTTTTCTGTACACAGAGCTTCCCCATACATACACATAAAAGGAAAGGTAGGCCCATTCAGCAAAGTTATCACAGGTACAGTGCTAGCACAGGTAGAACGCAGAAGGGGCCCTGCTCTCAGAAGGGCCCTGTCCTTGGTTTAATGATCTCCTGTTGCCATTTTGAAATTCGTGGTAATTTTATCTTTTCACTTGTGTTTTGTAAGTGAAGTCTGAATGGACAATGGTGCATACATGTAAACAGAGAAGATATGCACAATATGCATGTCTACTGTTCCCTGCCACTCTGTTCTCATTAGTATTCCCGATGCCTCAGGAGTACAGCGTTCCAGTGGACTCTGAATGCATGAGAGTTCAGCGAGTTCAAAGTGAGTATAAGGTCAATGTGTTACATCCATGGCTGAGTAAACAGAGGCACTGATAACACCAAAAGGCCATGCTTTCCTTTCAAACCAGAACTTGCTTAGAATGCAGAGAGAAGGCAGTGGCAGTCTAAGAAACATGAACATCCAAGGAACACTATCATATTCTTTCTTACTTGTGTTACTTCCTGTATTAGCCAACTACTTATACTAAAATGATGACATAGGAGGGAAGGGGAAGACAGGCCATCATATAGTTACTTTCCCCTTTTGTCCTTTCTTACTCATTAGTAAGCCAAAGCTAGAGAGGGTTGATAGGATTTCACATCAAGAAGTTGAGTTCGTTTTGTGTGTTTTCCACGGTTCTGGTAAGAACGACACACATATTCATATATAAGCTACATAATGTGAATTCTGTAATTTTGGTGGTTCCACATGCAAGTTAGATGCTCTTATATTTGCATTTAACATTGGTATTACATAATAGAAAGAAGAATGGTAAAATTCATGCTAATAATTTAAAATTAAAGATTCTCTTTACTTTGTAGCAAAAAAAACCTCCTCACAAGTGAGAAAGAGAGGCTGAAGAAGAAAGGAAAAAAGTCTTCTGTTTTAGCACCTTTAACAGCACTTTTTTCCTGCTTTTTGAACAAAGAGAAGTTTTCTTTTCACACTGATGTGTACTGTGCTGGTCTATTAGCTTAACTGAGAAGGAGAAGCTATCGACAGAACCATTCATTTGTCTGAGACAATCTGTTTGTGCTGGCATGAAGTTTATAACCGTAATTTATCATTTGGATTCATACAAAAGCCTCACAGGAGAGCAGACGAAACATTTATCTCACTAGTTTGTGTTTGGTTGCATTTCCAATTCTAAGTTAAAAAGAAATAAATTGAGATTATAATTTTACATTATCTATTTCATGTCATTCATTCTATAGGATATCTAGAATATCATAGGAAACTAAATGTAGGGTTTTTTTTTTTTATTTCTAGGGGCATTTTCAAGGAAAAAAATTGAGTTTGTTCCCACTTGAAACTCAGTCTGCTTTGTAACAGCATGATTGTCACTGAGAAGAAATTGAGTGATCAAAATGAAGGACCTTAAACTCTTTATATTTAAAATTTTTAATTCATCAGAAAGTATTAGGGGCCAGCCCCATGGCCGAGTGGTTAAGTTCATGTGCTCTGCTTCAGTGACCTAGGGTTTTACCAGTTCGAATCCTGGGCACGGACATGGCACGGCTCATCAGGCCATGCTGAGGCGGCATCCCACATGCCACAACTAGAAAGACCCACAACTAAAAATACATAACTATGTACTGGGGGGCTTTGGGAGAAGAAGGAAGAATGAAAAAATCTTTAAAAAAAAAAAAAGAAAGAAAGAAAGTATTAACCTGAGAGACCTTCTCCAAATAAGAGTGATAGAAATTATGTCCTGCCTATCCCTTCCCCAGGCCCCCCACTACCAAAATTACAATTTCATTGTTTTTTCCCAAGAATTGTTATGTTTCATGACACAGAAAGAATTGCTTTCAAATTGAATTTGATGGTATTTCTAAAATTTATTTTTATTGAGATATAATTGACATACAGCATTGTGTTAGTTTTAAGATGTACAGTGTGTTGACTTGATATATTTATATACCACAGTATGATTACCACTGCAGCATTAGCTAATACTTCTATCCTGCCACATAATTTCTTTGTGCTGGGAACAATCAAGATCCAGTCTCATAGCAACTTTGTGGTTTATGATACACTATTGTTGTCTATAATTACTATGCTGTGCATTAGATCTCTAGGACTTGTTTATCTACTAGTTCCAAGATTCTACCCTTAAGCAACATATCCCCAATTCTCCCAACCCCACAGCCTCTGGTAACCACCATTCCACTCTCTGTTTTTGTGAGTTCGGCTTTTTTACATTCCACATATAAGTGATATCACACAGTATTTGTCTTTCTCTGTCTGACTTATTTCACTGAGCATAGTGCCCTCAAGGTTCATCCATGTCATTGCAAAGGGCAGGATTTCCTTCCTTCTCATGGCTGAATAATATCCCATTGTATTTATATATAGTACATCTTCTTTATCCATTCATCCATTGACAGACATTTAGATTATTTCAGTATTGTAAATAATGCTTCAATGAACATGGGGAAGAAGATATCTCTTCAAGATAGTGATTTCAAGGGCCAGCCCGGTGGCGCAGCGGATAAGTTCCCACATTCTGCTTCAGCAGCCCAGGGTTCGCAGGTTTGGATCCCGGGTGCAGACATGGCACAGCATGACAAGCCATGCTGTGGCAGGCGTCCCACGAATAAAGTAGAGGAAGATGGGCACAGATGTTAGCTCAGGGCCAGTCTTCCTCAGCAAAAAGAGCAGGATTGGCAGTAGTTAGCTCAGGGCTAATCTTTGTCAGAAAAAAAAAAAAAGGAAAGTGATTTCATTTCCTTTGGATATATACCCAGAAGTGGGATCATATGGTAGTTCTATTTTTAATTTTTTGAGGAACCTCCATCCTGTTTCCATAGTGGCTGAACCAATTTACACTCCCACCAACAGCGTGTAAGGATTCTTCTATCTCCACACCCTCACGGACACTTATCTCTTGTCTTCTTGATGACAGCCATTCTAACAGTTGTGAGGTGATATCTCATTGTGGTTTTGATTTGCATTCCCTGATGATGAGTGATGTGGCTATTTGGATGTCTTCTATGGAAAAATGTCTATTTAGTTCCTCTGCCAATATTTTTAATTGGATTATTTTTTTAAATTGAGTTGTATGAGTTCCTTATATATTTTGGATATTAACCCCTTATCTAACATATGGCTTGCAAATATTTTCTCCCATTTTGTAGGTTGCCTATGCATTTTTTTTGATTGTTTCTTTGCTGTGCAGAAGCTTTTTAGTTTGATGTAGTTTCACTTGTTGATTTTTGCTTTTGTTGTTTGTGCTTTTGTCATCATATCCAAAAAAATCATTGCCCAGACCAATGTCAAGGAGCTTCTTCCCTATGTTTTCTTCTAGGAGTTTCACTGTATCAGGTCTTATGTTTAAGTCTGTAATCCATTTAAGTCTTTTTAATGTTTGTGAGTGGTATAAGACAGGGGTCCAATTTCATTTTTCTGCACGTGGTTATCCACTTTTCTCAAGATCGTTTGTTGAAGAGACTATCCTTTCCCTACTGAGTGTTCTTGGCTCCCTTGTCAAATAGTAGTTGACCATATATGCAGGAGTTTATTTCTGGGCTCTCTATTCTGTGACATTTGCCTATGTTTCTGTTTTTATGCCAGTATCATACTGTTTTGATCGCTATAGCTTTGTGGGATTTTCAATTTTAAATAAATACCTTGAAATCTATATTGCATTGTATGTTTATTAATTTACCAAGTAGCACTTTATTACATTGCTAATATATGTCAGCAGTAAACCTTTTATTTCAGTGGGGGAAGAGATAATAAACAATTCAGTAAATAAGACCATTGCAGATTTGCTAAATTCTATGTAGACAATGAAACAAAGTAATACGAGAAAGAGTGTGTGTTGCTAGGTGCAGGGAGGTTCCTTGCTAATATTGGATAAGGCGTCTGAGAAGGCCTCTTGAGAAGGTGACGCTTGAAATGAGACTTGAAGAAAAAAAAGGAGCCAGCCATAGGAAGACATGGAAGCAGATGTACTAGACAACAATTATATATGAAAGCCCACATAAAGGCCCTGAGATGAGAATGATTTGGAGTATCCCAGGAATAGAAAGAGGACCCGCGTGACGAGAGCATAATGAGTCAAGGGGAAAGGAGGCAGGTAGATAAGCTGGGGATTGAGCAGTGCTTTACGGGTAAGAGCAAGACTCTACATTTTACTCTAACTGCAATGAGAAGCCAACAGAGAGTTTTAAGCAGATGAGTAACATGATCAATTTTACATTTTGGAAAAAGACCATTTGTGCTGCTACATGGAGAATAAATTGTAGGAGAGCAAGAGGGGAAACAATCAGGGCACTGCTGAAGGGGCCTTGGAAGAAGTGATGGTAGTTGGTGTGGGCTACCATGGTATCACTGGGATGGAGAGGAGGGAAGGAACTCAGGATATCTTTATTTATATATTTATTTATTTAGAGGTATCTCTAAAATGACATTAGCATTGTAAAATAATAGATTCTATTATAAGTTAACATAATTTTAACAAAAAAATTGTGAATGTAATTCTACCCATCCAACAATGATTGATTACATAGTGTGTCCCAGGTTTTTGTGCTGTATGAATCCTTACACATAAAAGTATTTCTGCTCTCAAGAAGCACAGTATTATATTTATGGAAATATCTGTAGTGATAAAACACTCTTGAATAAAGGACAATTTAAAAAAGTTAACAGAAACAAAATCTATTAAAAAATTAAAAATAAAAATAAGTTTATTGCAACCTATCTCTAAAAGAAGTAGTGACACTTTAGGAAAAGAGGTCTGAACTCAGCTCTTTTTCTCTTGAACTATCAACCAATCTGCTGGCATGTGAGGATTCAGACACCTTTTTCTGGGTACATTGAAAATTCACAGAGTTCTAAATAATGAAAATTCACAGAATTCTAAATAATAATCAGGAACCCTGGAGTCCAATATATAAAGTTAAGTGTAATATTTCTTAAGCAAGCTTTAGAAAGAAGCTCTGGAAAGAATAGAAACTTGGTATTACAGTATGCAAAAACCCAAAGGCTACACTATTATGGGCTCGACTGCGTCTCTGTAAAATCCATATGTTGAAGTCTAGTACCTCAGAATATGACTGTATTTAGAGATAGGCCCTTTAAAGAGGTGATTACATTAAAATGAGGCCATTAAGATGGACCCTAATCCAATCTGTAAGAGGAAATTTGGACACACAAAGAGTCACCAAGCAGGCATACCCACAGAGGAAAGACCATGTGATGACACAGCAAGAAGGCAGCAATCTACAAGCCAAGGAGAGAGGCCTCAGAAGAAATCAGAGCTGCCAACAGCTTGATCCTGGACTTCTAGCCTCCAGAACTGAGAAAATAAGTTTCTGTTTTTTAAGCCACCCAAACTGTGGTGTTGGTTATAGCAGAACTAGCAAACTAATACATATGCCAAAGCATTGATTCACACTCATGATGTCAGTTCAATAATATTTTTAATATAAACACAATCTTTCAAGATTTGACACAAATGAAAACAAAACAAAATAGAAAAATAAAATAGAGAAATGAATGTAGTAGATGTATTTAGAAGTATTATACCAAACATTAAAGCTGTAGTGGCATGATGCTTGCAATAGGCAATGTCAAGGATGATAACATGCCATTAAAGGAAATATATCAAGTCCAAGCTAGACTCAAATAACCTTAGAGCTTGACGTATGGTAGCTTCTGCTGGAATCACATCATTTAAGTGGACAAAAGCAGTTCTCAAAAGAAGGGATGGATGCTAATCACCACCACAGAATTCTCCTACAAGCAGCTACAGAAGGACTGCTTACAGTTTACTAAAAGGGGACAGACAGTGTGGGGATTCTGTATGGTGTTTTCCACTTCAAAACATTAGAACCTTTCTATAATTAAATTTTTCCTAAAAGATTGTTTATAAGTTATGTTTTTGGAATCCACATATATATATTTAAATACATTAGAGGTATCCACTATTTGCAGTAGGTTTCATCATGGAGTTTATAATTGGACTTTGGGGAGTCCGTGTCCCCTAAAATGGTATGGAAAATTCTATGTAATAAGACAAACTTTTCTGGGGAGAATGGTTCAGTCAAAGCTCTGGCTCTGGAGCCATCCTGCCTGGGTTAAGTCATAGCTCAGTCACCTTCTAGCTGGTTGATCTTACTCAGGTCACATAACCTGTGTACTTCAGTTTCCTCATCTGTCACATAAGGATAATACAAACAACTTCAAAGGATTGTCTTGAAAATAAATACATTAATATGTATAAAAAGTATAGAATGGTCAGAATTCAATAAACATCAGCTACTGCTATTTTAATAGCACTCTTTTGATTCACAGTAGAATCCAAATGCCAAAAAAGTTTACAAATAACATATTTAAAGAAATCCTTTTGTGAATCCTTTCAAAAATAAACTCTCACTAAACACATCCATGTAAATCTGTCTTCTGAATCTGGATGTTTATATACTAGGCTTCAAACCACAATGCATCAATAATGACCATCAATATTATCTATGTAAGAAGGCCCAGAAACTTTAGTACACAAGTTTTGATTGATTGAAAAAAGCATTCTGTATAAATCCGTTCCTTGCAGAGTGAGCCTGAGCTTTTGCTGCCTATTAGCGGCGGTGATGAATGTCTCACTTTAGAAAAAAGTCTTTGTTATTTAGTCCATCACCAATGGTATAAAATACACAGTAATTACTTTTCCTATAGCAGTTACAGGTTGCCTTTTTTCACTGATAAGCTTTTACTTCATCTCCTCTTCCCCAATCCTAAGTGAACTACTCATAAGGTCCAAAGGGGGCTAGGTAAATGTTTCACTTCCTTCTCCTACCTGCTGGGCCTCTGCTTCCTCGTAGGCTCTTGTTAGAGAATGTTATCATATGCCCTATGGGATCCCAATAAAAATAATATAAACTAAGTACTTATTATGTGCTCAGATGTGTGCCAAGTACTTTTACACAGATTGTCTCATTTAAGTCTTATAAAATCTCTGTTGGGTATGCACTAATCTTATCCCAATTTATAGATGTAAAAAAAAGAAGTGATTTATAGTCTCACAACTTGTTAGTATACGTATTGTGATTTAAATCCAGGTGATCTAATGCAAGACTCACTTAACCAGTATCTATGCTGCCTTGCCAGTAAGGTAACTCGATTCAGAACAGAGTGATTCAGAGAGGAAAGAAGGATGACCAGACCATGCAGAATGACAAAATGGTAGGGAGGATAAGATCTTTTAAAGTAAAAAATAACAAAGCTGATATAAAAATCTGTGTATAGCTCTAAAATTCAGACAAACCTAAGTTTGAGAACCTGCTCCACAATTTCCCAGCTATGTGGCCCTGGAGAGATTACTTAACTAAGTATTAATTCTCTCATTTGTAAAATGAGGATAATAACAGCACCAACTTCATAGCGTTGTTGTGAGGAGTACCTGGCCTAATGCACACAAAATGTTTATCCTGGTGCCTGGCATTTAATAAATGCTCCATAAATGTTACTGTTACTATTAGTTTTAGTATTTTCTTCTTCTTGAGCTTCTCACCCTCAAACACCTTTGTTCCTTCTTTGTCGTCTAAGTAATTCCTACAATGCTGAGCTGGAGTTGAGCCCTACTAATGCTCTAGGCAACCAGAAATCTTCACTTTCTTCCTGCAATTCTATTTGCCACCCACTATATCTCTACTGATTTAGTGCCAGATTATAGATTTTCATCCACATATTTTAGTTTAGAACCTTCCCTTTTATCTGGCTTTGAAACATATTGTATTAAATTCCCAAATGATACCTTAGAGTTTGCTGCAAAGTCCTTATCACAGTTCTCAGAAAACTTAAAGTTGTTCTTAGGGGAACAATCATTGCTTTGCATTTCATTATTGAACAGAAAATCTAGAAGAATAATATCAACTTTTAAATGAAATTACATGCCTGGAAGGGGAGTATAAATGGAAAAAGGAGAGCGCCTCATTATCACTCTTTCAAGCTGTTAGAGCGAAACTTGAGTCATTGCATATTCCAACATCAAAAACTCTCTTGGATATACTAAAGAATATTATTATGCACACAGCAATAAAATGAAGTTATTAGAGGGAACCACTAAGAATAAAAGATTGCCAAGACAGATTCCTAAAATGGATAATATAATAAGCTCATTAATAAGTATTCTGAAATAGCTCTAAGATTTTCCAACTAAAACTGAATTCCTTCAGGTTCTTAACTAGTCAGGCACATCAACTTTACTTTTTTTTCTTGTTTAATTAAATTATCCATACCTCTTTGCTGACCCATGCAAGAATGTTTCTACCTATACCCATCTAAACACAAAGAAACATTTGATTTTGGTATTGATATTTATCAGAGTACACCTATGAAAATAAGTGGAATTAGGCTTCTTTTTAAAGAACTGGAGAACTAACGAAAGCTTTTTGAATGAAGAATAAGCATATCATGCTTCACCATCTTGCTACAACCCTGTAAATTACCTTCATAATGCAGAAACTCATCCAATTGCAGAACATTTAAGAATTATCGCATGTCACCTCAATAAACCTAGTCATGAAAGTTTTTCTTTAGTTGATAATTGTACATTTAAAAATACACATTAGTTCATTTTCCCTTGTCATTTCCATTTACCTCATACCGAGTAACTCAAGTTTCAAATGGCATCTGTCTCACACTCAGCGCTTTGGGCTCTAAGATCTGCTCATTTTTAGTATTTGTGGTTCTATTGGCGTAACTTTATTTCCCCTCTCCTTGGTCGCTGTGCACTTACAATTTCTCAATTAATTAGCTGAGTTGACTACAGCATAGGTGGAAGAGCAAACGTCTGATCCTTTTTCAAAGGCTGTTAGCTCTGCATGGAGGCAAAAAGCAGCCCTGGTCCGAGCAGCCCTGGTCCCATACTCCGCCCAGTGCTTAGGAAATTGCAGCTGGGGGCTCCTTTCCTCTGCTTCCACCACACCAAGGCTTCTATAGCAAGAATTAGAAACAAACCTAAGGAAACACAAAGGCAATCATTTGAAAATAATAAACACAAACTAAGAATTAATGGTAGTTTCTTTTCTTTTTGGCACGCAGCAAAGGAGGGTAGAGTTTTTGGCAAAAATTGGCCACGTCGTTCTCCGAGACTTTTACGAATCACATGTTCCGGAGCCGGGCGAGCGTCCCCGACTCCTCACCCTCCCTCCGCTCCTGCCCAGGCTCGCACGCTCCGGGATAACCCCGGGCCTGAACTTGCCCGGGACCCGGCCAGGCCCGGCCCAAAGGAGGCCGGCTCCCCGCGGGGTCGCCCAGCCCCTGCCACCGAGAGGACGCGCCTCCAGCGTCCTAGAGCGGCCACGGGGAGCCGGCGCCTGGCGGGAGTGCGGAGCGGGGTCCCGGCTCTGCCGCTCGCTCCCGGTCCTCAAGGAGGCGGAGCCTCGTGCGTTCCGGGGAGTGCAAACCCGAGTCTCCCCGCCGGGGTGCGGCCTTCAGGCGGAGCGGCTTCCCTCGAGGCGCGGGACCACCGCCTGCCGGGCTGGTGCGGTCTCCCGCGTTTCCCGCGCCGCCTGCGCCGGCCCTCGGTCGTCCTCGTCCCGCCCTCGGCGCTGCCCTCCCACGGAAACGAGCTTCACTAGGGGTGGGCCGGCGGGCGAGCTCTGGGCCGCCCGGGGACACCGAGAACTCGCACGGGCAAGCGGGCGCGGCTGGCTCCCAGGCCTGGCCTTAGTGAGCTTGCTTAACTTTCCTTAGTTTTCCAGACCGCAAGGCCGCGTGTAATACTTCTCGGGTTTGGGAGAATTACATGAGAGAATGATGTGAACAACAATAAGTGCTATTTGTCGAGTGCTTCCTTTGGGACTGGTATTGTTAACCACTTAACACAGAAGCCCATTCATTCGCTCATTCATTCGCTCATTCATTCAATAAATGCTTATTGATTGCATGCTGTGTATCAATACTGCACGGCGCTGGAGATGAACGCTCACCCCTAGGTGAGGAAGACTGGCAGGGTGACCCCCACTTCTGAAGCTTATTTGAGGATGAGAAGGTTGGTTAGAGTGTGGAAGAGGAGATAGACTATTTTAATTAACCACAAAACCCATTATTTGATTACAACGTTGAGAGTATCTAACAGGAAGATTCCTATGGGGACAAGGTGGAGCTGGGGAAGAGGCAAAAGGGGAGGCTGTCCTGAGGAAGAACTATTTCAGCTGAGACCTGAAAGATGACGAGAAATGTCGGACTCTAACAGTTGCAGCCTTAGGGAATAGCGTGTGTGAGGACTCAAGACGGAAAGAATATATGCTGACACCACAGCGGGAATTTACTGAATATGATCTAATCTTCCCTTTCTCTTATCTCCCTCACCTCCCCATAGTAGGGCAATGAAGCTGGCAGCTAATTTTGGTCCTAATAGTCTTTCCTTATAATAAGCACTATTCGAGTTCTTCCTATCTTCTGTTTGATCAAAACAGGTATTTTTGAAAATTTGAAGAAAACAGTATCATATCTATGTTTCTCATTGCCTTCTAAATCAAATATAAACAACTAACTTACTTGAGAAGTTCTCTATCAAACCAAGAATGCATATTCAATTCCAACTTTTACTCTGCGACACCCTTCACTGTATTCTTCAGTTAGTGTTGACTTCTTTTGCAACCGTCTGTCCTTCAGCTCCATTCTCTAATCTACAAACTGAAGATTTGCACTTTATGAAGCAGTTATATCCTTATTTAGCATGCTGATTCCTAGTATCCCAAATATCTCTTTACCTCTAGAAAATGCTTATTCTTTAACTACTTCCTGGTAGTACAATAAAGTAACACTATCACTTTAAATAGTTGCAATTATTGAATATAAGCACACTTTATTTATAAGAATTCTATCCCAATCCAACAGATAAATTGTTTGCTGTACACTGATTCCTTTTCTTCCCACCCAGGAGCCTTTCAATCTCCTATTCCTCCACCCCCAATGCCAGCCAGGCATTTCAGAGCCATCTGATGCGAACAGGACAGAGGCTCACTCAACTTCACTTCACCACCTACTTTCCTGCTTTAAGGGAGATTGTGTACATACCTTATTTTTTACTTTGCGTATTGTTGCTCACAGCACTGTAATTCTACTTTACGTACCTTCTACACATTCATGTCTGTTACTTTTGCGTCTTCTTCCCTGTTTATGGCTAGAAAATTACTTTATCAGTCTGTTTTATTTCTGAACCAAAAGAGATCTAATCATGAGGATAGCATAAGCATAGTACTATACTACGCTGGTAATACTAGTATCCTAGTTAACTGTTCCTCCTCTTTGTTCCCAGAATATCCTATGAACATGTCTATGATCGTTTTTATTACATAGTATTATGACTAGTTGTGCTGTTCTCCACTCATTAATTAGACTTCCTTGAGGATAGAGACTGAGTCTTTTTTTGTCTTTTTTCGTTTGTTTTCCCTTTGCTTAGCACAATGCCTGTGCATTATAGGTACTCAATGAGTGTATTTTGAATGGAAAAAAAGGAATTCATTGTTAAGTCAAAGTTTATAAGTGAAATAGGTGCAAATGGGAGGCTAACTTCTGAAAATGCCTAGAAATTCCTTTTAGAATCTTCACACATCTTCATCTACCTTCTTATCCTCTAAATAAATATACTTTCCCTCAAATATTAAAGATATCAGTAAAACAAACTCTTACTCATTTTATCTTTTCTATTGCATGCACATGTGTGTAGTTGTATTTAAACTAAACAGAAGAAAAGGAGCAAGCGTGTGAGATAACAATTTCCCATTTTACCGAGGAAACAGAATCAGAAAGTTAAAAATGGTCATATCTTAGTAAGAGACAACCAGTGTTCAAACCCCATTCTTTCTGATGCCAAAGCCAATGTTCTTTCTTTGGTAGAAACCAAACTTTGTTTTTTTTCTTATTGTTCAAGTTATGTAATTAAAGATAGAAAATATGAGAAATTACACATATACGAAATAAAACAAAGCAAAAAGGAATAAAATTCATCCATGATTTCATCATTGAGGCTAACCATTGTTAACGTTTTTGTGCATATATGTATATATGTATGCATGTTTATACATACACACACAGACTTTTTTTTTAAAAAAATGGAATCACATTAAATTTAGTCTTTTGTAATCTACCTTTTTACCTAACAATATGTTGTAACTCCTCTCTTGATTCACTTATTCCAGAGTTTTTCAACCTTAGCATTGACATTTGGGGCCAGATAATTCTTTGTTGTAGGGGGACTGTCCTGCACATTGTAGGATGTTTAACAACATCCCTGGGCTTTACCCACCAGATGCCATCAGTACCACCCACCACTTCATTGTAACAACCAAAAATGTCTCCAGACCTTGCCAAATATCCCCTGGGGGACAAAATTAATATAATATTATAATATAATAATCTTTTCTTGACACCTATCTACATAATGGCTATTGGAAAGTCAATGATAAATGCTTTGCTTTTCGATTTTTATATTTGACTTTAGAAATAGTTAATATCAAATGAATATTAGAA
The DNA here is from genome assembly GCF_037783145.1 of Equus przewalskii. NCBI lineage: Eukaryota > Metazoa > Chordata > Mammalia > Perissodactyla > Equidae > Equus > Equus przewalskii. The sequence continues at coordinate 61,604,845 of NC_091843.1, forward strand.
GTTTTTAAAATTAGATGTTTTAAACTCTTTATTAAACTCTGAAGTAATGCCACCAGACTCAGAGCAATTTTTTTCTCATCTTAGAATACACCCTTTTTATGACCCATGGATTTTTTATTGTTTAAAATTAAAAAGTTGACTTTGAACGAATAAAGCATAAATTATCTCACAGAAAAGATATAGTAGCATTGTGAGAAAGAGTGTTAGCCCTAATGGCCTTTGGGAGGAGTGAATTTGCTAAGTGAGTGATTAGATAAAGTTTTCATGCACAGATATAATGTATTTAATAGATTTTTATCATTATAATCTCTTTTACATTTTTAGTTTTTGAAAGACTTCTAAAAGAAAGACATTCTTACAGTAAAAATTCATGAACATCTTTCAAAGACTGTGAAGAAAATTCAGGGGAAGTTTTTACAATCTGTTATATTTTAATTTTTTAAAGTTTTTTATTGTTAAATGAAACACATATATAGAAAATTGCATAAAAACATAAATACGCAGTTCAATGAATTATTACAATATGAACATCACGTAATCACCAGGCAGGTCAAGAAGCACCCCTACTTCCATGCCCATTCCCAGCCACACCTTCCTTTCTCTCCTTAGGTGTAGTCCTTTCCTGATGTTTACAGGAAATATTATGTAGTTACTTCCTTGTTCTTTTTATTATTTTACCACATAAGCATGTATCTGTTTACATTAGAGTTTAGTTTTGCTTGTTTTGAAGTTTATATAAATGGAATCATATAGTGTGGAGTCTTTTCTCTTTAGCTCAACATTATATTTGTGAGATTTATCTGTGTCATTGCTTACACTATAATTCACTTATTTGTATTGTATTGTTTCACATTGTATGAATACATCATTACCTTTGACAAACCTTTAATTGTTTCTTGTTTTCCGGTCAATGAACGTTCTTATACATGTCTGCTGGTACACATATGCACACATTCTGGGGAGTATACATCTGGAAGTTGAGTTGCTCCATCATAAAGAATGCCTTCTTCAACTTTATGGCATAATACCAAATTGTTTTCCAAAGTGGTTCTACCAATTTATACCCCCACCAGCAGTGTGTGGGAGTTCTCATTTCTCTATTTCCTCACCAACACCTGGTATTTTTAGTCTTTTTAATATTATAGCCATTCTGGTGGGTTTATAGAGGCTTTAATTTGTATTTTCCTGATTAACAATGAGTTAGAGTACCTTTTCATGTGTTTATGAAAAGATGTGCTCTTTGATGTGTCCAGTCAAGTTTCTTGCCCATCTTTCTATTGTTTTCCTTAGTCTTTTTCTTAATATTTTGTAGTAAGTATTTTCTCAGTATGAGTTATTTATGTTTGTTTCAATTTGTGGCTTGCTTCTTTACTTTTTAATTCTCAGCTTTTCTAGGTACTTCGTGTTAAGTATATCTCTCACGTATGGTGTATAATTAGATTTTGTTTCATAATCCTTCTGAGAGTGATGTATTTCCATAGGTAAATTTGTTGATATGATAGATACCCCTTCTTATGTTTCCTAGTTTTTATCTTTTCCTGTACATGGTCTGTATATTTTTATAGGTGTATTTTGTATTTTATACCTGTGTGTTTCTTTGGGAAAATGTAAAAAAACTTGCATTCTAGGTTGTTTTTAAGCTGAAATTTACCATAACCTTATATAATATACTTAATTCTCTATTTCTCTTTATTTTATGTATATTTCCCCACCATGAGTAATATCCCCTTTTTTCCCACTTCCTACCCTCTAAAATTTGAGTTTAACTGCATTATTTTTCTGTATTTTCTAATGTTTACTTTTGCATCTTGAAATGTGGTTGTACACTTACTACTTGATCTGTTAGCTTTAAAACCTAACTTTATAACCTCGGCTATAACAGAGAAAATCAACATGTTACACACATCCCACTTTTTCACCCCTTTCTCCTCTCCTCTTTTGTTAATTATATTATCTCTACATTGTCATGATTCATGAACTTTACATTCTATTCTATAACCATAATTTTCAGGGTTGTTTTAATCTTAGTCTTAAATGAGATTCACTGTTTTCAAACAGCACTGTTGGAAATAATATTAGCTTCTCAGGGTTGTTAAAAGGATCGAATGAAAATATTGAGTCAATAGTCGTTAAACTGAACTGAGGAATTAGTATATTGCAGGTCCTAGGTCAGGTACCTGAGAGTATAGAGGGCAACAACATTTCCTCTGCTTTTAGAGAGCTCCCATGTCTCATGGAAGAGACAAACCAGTTTAGTACAGTGTGATAAGAGATGTGCCATGTATAAGTACGATATGCTCCAGACCAGAGGGAAGGTGTTCCTAATCCAGGCTTGGGGATGGGGCAAAGAAAGGATTCACAGAGGAGGTGGCAACCGAGTTGTATCTTGGTGGATGACTAAGATATGGCCCTCTCATAATGGGGTGAAAGGCATTCCTGGACTAGACAACAGCAAAGGCAGAGACGTGAGGGAGAATCCATGTTCAGGGTTTTGTAGTAGTCCTGAATATTTGGACTTGAGCATGTGGTATAGGTGGGGAAAAGAGAAGTGATGGAGCTGGAGAAATAGGCAAGAGGGGAGTCATGAAGTCTATGTGGAACCACTGTAGAGCTTTAGTAAAGACGTGACTTTTCAGATTTGCATTTCTGATGGGACACTCACAGCAGCAAAGGTGTGGACTCAAGGAAGCCAGACTGGAGGAAGGAGATTAGTTAGAAAGTCACCTCTGTCACAACAAGGTGGTTCTCTTTGAGATTGACACCAAGATTTTAAAAGCTTCATGAGGAGAAACTGAAACTGAACTAGAGTAAGCTTGGTGCAGCCCAGCTTTCACTGGGTTATTGATCCCATGAGAGATTATTTTAAGATTGAATTATCCAGACTTTAGGAAATAAACTGACATTGGCCAATGTATTCTGATGTGACTATCTTTGGGAGCTGGATCATATCCCTATTAGAGGGTTGGTGAAGTTTTTGTCTGCAAAGAATTTAACTTCTTCTGTTGTACCGAGAACAGAAACTAGCAAATCTCATGCTCAGTTAAGAGAAAACTTCCTCCTGTTTATGGTACCAGAACATGTTTGGAATGGACTCCAAGGCATGGAGATTCCTGGGGCATTTCCAGAGGGAAAGTCACCCCTGGCCAGGTGAGAATTGGCTGGGAATGAGATCTCTGTCTGGGATCTTTGCACGAGTCTAGGCCTGTGTAGGTTGTAAGTCACTACCTCATTCTACATTTTTTCTATTATACCTAAGCAGGCAGTGAAGTTTTGCGAAAAGTTACAGTGTGGACTCAGTAATACTGTGGGGAATTCAGGAAGGGCTTGTCTCATGCTTCAGAAAGAGACGCACACATTCTCCTCTTTGAGACCAGGGTGCTGGTAACCGTCTGCAGAAAGTCATGCCCAGCTGAGCAGTGTGATCTTACAGAAGATGGTACAGCCTTCAAGCCTTAGTGGGCACAAGAACCCTGTGGACCTGCTCAGGAGACCACACGGCAGAACCCTGGGAACTCTCAGAAGCAGCTGGCAGGTAACTTGATGAGAGCCCATTTCTGGGAATTAATCAGCGTTGAAGCTGTTATAATATATGCACAAATTAAAAGATTTTTCTTATTTTATAGCCATGGGATGGTATAATCTTGGACAGTTGAGTCATGTAGTAATCCAGGCAAACAAAGATGAGGCCAAACTAATGCAGTGGTAGTGAGGGCAGAGGCAGTGATGGAAGAAATACTGAGGACTGAAAATCAGCAGGATGTAGTAACACATTGAAATCTGGCCTAGAGACAAATATTTGAAAGTCATAATCATAGAGATGAAAGTTGAGGCTATGGGTGTAGAAAATATTGCCTGGGAGAGAATGTCGAGAAAGTATTTTATATAAGCAGTAAACCATCATCTAAATGTTAGCAATTAATTTCACATGTGAACAAAGTAGTCTCATTACTTTATAAGCACATTTCATACATGTGTATGCAGTGTGAATATATCTATATACACATGTGTGTGTATATATACAAAATATATAGTTTCTATTTTATCTTTTTTAATATCCTAAACTTTGAGAGACAAAACTTTTAGTAAGTCCATTAAAGCTGTTGGGAAGTATCTTTAGCTTCTGCTAGAGGATGATTTCTCAATCTCGGCACTGGGGTTGTATTGACAGTTTGGGGCCAGATGATTCTTTGTTGTGGGGGACTGGCCTGTGTGTTGTAAGCTGTTTAGAAGTATCCCAGCTTCTCTACCCACTAAATGCTGGTAGCACCCACCCCCACACACCAGTGCGACAAATAAACATGTCTCCAGACATTGCCAAATGTCCCCTGGGGGGCAAAATTAGCCCTCCTTGAGAACCACTGGAGAACTGTATATACCTGTTAAAATTATCAGTGAGTAATAGGAGATTAAAATATTTTAAAATAACAGATTCTTTAATGGGATCATTCATTCAGTGTTGCTGTAATTATTTCTAATTGCATCTGTTTTATATACAATGCTCAGGCATCCATAAGATCAAAGCTGCATTTCCTATAGAGCATATCAAAGATAGTATCAGTAGAACGATTAATTTGCATTAAACTGATTTGAAATCCGTTCATGCAGAGGGAGCGCCGATGTTAAAGTATGCCAGTGCTTACTTAGTAAGCCTTTCTTTTTCAACAAATTGAGTTTAAACAAGTGACAAGAATAATTTTTTTTAATTCTTAAGAAAATAATTTTTTTTTTTTTTGAGGAAGATCAGCCCTGAGCTAACTGCTGTCAATCCTCCTCCTTTTGCTGAGGAAGACTGGCCCTGAGCTAACATCCATGCCCATCTTCCTCTACTGTATATGTGGGACGCCTACCACAGCATGGCTTGCCAAGCGGTGCCATATCTGCACAAGGGATCCAAACCGGCGAACCCCGGGCCACTGTAGTGGAACGTGCAAACTTAACCACTGCGCCACCAGGCCGGCCCAAGAAAATAATTTTTTAAAGCACACTTTTGATTTACCATTTAGATTTTAGCAACTGATATACTAAGCAGAAATCATTCCATATCATTAATTATACCTGGACCATAAAAACAACTTACTAGGTATTGCACTTTTAGCATGATCAAATAATTCTGAATTGAGTTTGGAAATAAGACATTTTGTCAAACATATTATATAATTTAGATAAATTTATCCTGGGATCTCACAAATACCTGGATTTAGAGAGAGGTTATCATACCAAACAAGTGTTAGAAAAAATGGCCTTCTGCTGTGAGAACTTGGCTTGTATTTATGATTTTCTTATCTTCCAGTCTAACCTAGTTACCAGTTTCCTACCCTTATTCAGAAAAGGAACACCACTAATCTAGAAGTGAATGCCAATTTTATATGTTCGTGGTTCAATACCACAGACTTTAGGTATTTAAAGGAACTATTGTTAGACCCTTCATGTTGAACATTGAGAAACTGAATTTTAGAATAAATGACTTATTCCAGAGTCCATAGCTTTGGTATCATTTCTTCCCAGGAAGTCATAAAGCTCCTTCAGATAACACATATCAAAGAAGAATGCCCAAAGACTACAGGGAAGAGAACAAGACCATTCCATAATATAATGAAACACATTCTAGTCTTGGGTCAGATGGGACATCAATTCAAATGTCTCTATTGGTATTTGCTGGCCCTACCCCTAAATGACTGGGTTATTTGGGGGCAAGTTGGTTACCTCATCAGAGTTTCAGTGTCTTTATTTAAAAATTGAGGATAGTGACGTGTAACCTTTAGGTTGCTGGGGAATCAGAAATAATGCGTGAATAGTATATATTGTATATGCAAACTAATCACAGTTGAGCTATGTAGTAAATGCTGATTAATTTTATATATTATTCCTAAGTATAAAAATATAGAAATAATATACATAATATATAATATAGATAAAAGTTTACCTATATTTTAAGATATAATTTATTTTAATTTTATTGTAGTTGAATTTACCAATATTTTCCTTTATAGGTAATATACACATAATATACATATTTAAATTAAATACATTTGTTTTTCTCTTATCTTTTTTTGTAAATTTAATAAATGAGTTTGATTGTATTTATTGAAGTGGGCTGATAGTATAATATCATATGTAAATCTATTTTAACAAAGCAAGAATATATGGTTTTCATTTTTTTTTTGAGGAAGATTAGCCCTGAGCTAACATCTGCCACCAATCCTTCTCTTTTTGCTGAGGAAGACTGGCCCTGAGCTGACATCCGTGCCCATCTTCCTCTACTTTATATGTGGGACGCCTACCACAACATGGCTTGACAAGTAGTGAGTAGGTCCACACCTGGAATCGGAACTGGCGAACCCCGGACCGTCGAAGCAGAATGTGCAAACTTAACTGCTGCGCCACAGGGCTGGGCCCCACATTCTTTTTTAAAATTGTGAAATATGTCATATATACATGAGTATACATGTATAAAATGTAAACACATAAGTTAAAGAAAAATTATCAAGTGAACATTGAGTATCTACTGTTCAGGTTACAAAATAAAACATTGTCAATACTTGGAAGCTCCTGTGTGCCTTCACCTGAACATATCCCTTTCCTTTTCCCGAGAGGTAACAGTCATATTTACTTTTATCAAATCATTCTCTTGCTGTGTTTTATATTTACACAACCTATGCATGCATCCCTAATGACAAATTGTTTATTTTTGTCTATTTTTGAACTCTATATAATGGAATCATATTATGTATGTTCAGTTTTTACTTGCTTCTGTCACTCAAAAATAATTTGTGAGATTCACTCATGCTGCTAAGTGTCTATTTTCATTTTGTATGGTATTCCATCGTTTGAATATATCACAATTTATTTATCCACACTACTGTAATAGATATCTTAGTTATCTCCAGTTTTTGTATATTATAAACCAAATTGCCAAGAATGTTATTATACATGATTCTTTGTACACATACGCAAGAATTTTTCTAGGGCATTTACCCAGGAGTAGAATTCCTTGAGAGTAGAGTATGAGTGTAATCAACTCTACTAGGTATTGCTAAACAATTTTTCTAAAGAAATTGTGCCAACTAGCACTTCTACTAATGTTAACTAATAGTCGGTATTGTCAGATTTGCTGTTTAAATTTGCGTTTCCCTGATTACTAATGAAATTGAGCATCTTTTCTTATTTGTATTAGCCATTGAGTTTCCTCATTTGTGAAGTTCCTGTTCAAGTTATGTACCCATTTTTCTAGTAGGTTATATATCTTTTCCTGTTGTTTTGTAGTTCTTTCTATATTCTGTATAGTAGTTCTTTGTCAGTATTTGTATTACAAACCTTTGCCTAATTTGTGATTTTTTAAATTCTCTTTATCATGTCTATTATTGAACAGAAGTTCTTAATTTTTTTAGAAGTTATTAATTTTAATGTAACCAAATATATAAATATTTTCCTTTATGTTTTATGCCTTTTGCACCTTATTTCAGAATTTTTCCTATAAAGAGCATAATACTTTTTGCATCTTGTTTAAAAAATTCCCCCTTATGCAAAGATCTTAAGGATATTTTCCTATATTTACTTATAAATATTTACTTTTTTTTACACATTTAGGTCTTTAGTTCACCTGAAATTGATTTTTGTGTATTATGTGAGGTGGGAAGTCAAAATTTTTTTATCCCTGTATGGATAACCAGTTTTCTCAGCATCATTTATTAACATTCATCTTTTACTCACTGATCTATAACGTGACCGTTGTTGTAAGGTTTCCTTATACGTGTGGGTTATTGGGGGCTTCCTGCTCTGACTACGGTAATGTCTTAATTATCATAGGTTTATAATTAGCCTGAGATTCTAGGTTAAGTGCCCTGTACCTTGTTCTTCTTCAAAATTGTCTTGTTTGTTGGTTTGGCTTGGTTTTTCTTTATACATTTTAGAATCAGCTTTAAAAGTTTCATGAAATACTCTCATTATTTTTAAAAATTGCTTTAAATTTATGGATTAATTTGTGGGAAATTGACATTTTCAGAATATTGAATCTACTTATCCATAAATGTGGTATAGGTCTCTGTTTAGAAAATTACAGATTTTTCATAAAAATCTTACATATATTCTTAAGATTTGTTTCTATGTATCTGTGTCAGATATCTTCAGATATTTTCTCTATATCCACTCTTCAGTCTTCACCATTTTGTTGTCTACTCTGGGAGGCTGACCTGTATGGACTACATCCATGGCCTCCTATGATCTCGGGTTCTATTGGGTTCAGCTAATAGGGTGCCCCAGCTATAGATCAGAGAGAAGGAGGAGAGTGAAGTCAGGGGATTATTGATTCCTCCTGCTCCCACAAGGTTGCCTTAAGTTGGCTATTTCCCTCTACTGAAGGTTACTTCTCTCAAAGTGGTAAGACTCTCTTTCCTTCTTAGTCCCTCCCTTCATCCCTTTGGACAAAGAGTCATAATAATTTCTTATGGAGCAAAGAGTAGAAGTCCAAAAGTCCAGGTAATGGACAATAAGGATTATTTAAGGTTTGTGGCCTGGAAGAAGAAGGAAGACATGTTTAGTAAGTATGAGATGGTGACATTTTTTCATGTGCTATAGGAACATCAGGAGAAATAAAGACTGTGAAAAGCCTTTTAAAAAAATAACCAACATGAAATTATTGAGCACAAACTATATGCCTTGCTCTGTGATAGGTGCTTTACATATTTTATCTCACTTAATTCCTATGATAATCTTATGAGATAGATTTTGTTATCCCTATTTCACAGGTGAGATTTTAAAGATGCTTTCTCAAGGTCACAGAGCTAGTTAATAAGGAGTAGAATAGAATTTTAACCTAGGTCTACTTGAATCCAAAGCCCATTCTATTAATTACCTTGCTATTCTGTCACATTATACCATTAAATTAACAATCAGGAGATTATGTCCTTTTAGAGTGGAGTTTTGGTTAAGCGATCAGGATGCAGTTTCAGAGGAGTGATCAGGCTGGATCATCTCAAGAGGTTAAGGACTGAAGTGGCAAAGAAATAAAGATGGCAGTGGCATAGCAGCTATTTGATTAGTAGTAAAAGATTGGAGATGAATAGTATTGATTGCTAGAAGTCCCATATTTCTAAAAAGTCTATGTCACACAAAGTCTGACCTTTCTCATCCTGAGATATACTCAGCTGGCCCTCTCTGAGGAGTTCCACTCTGTTATTCCAATAGTGATGCCCCAGTTTGACAGGGCTTTCCCCTCCTCATAGGAAAAAAAGAAGCTAGACAAGCTTCTTGGAGACAGAGCATCTCATTGATCTCTGTATTCCAACCACAGAGCCTGGTATGCTTCGAACCAAACATTGTGATTTGGGCTGTATGATCTGGGTCTTGCTGCAGGGCCTGTTTATCCTCATTAACATTAATACAGTGCTGTCTTCCAGGTCACCTTGTGCCAGCAACACAGAAAAAGATATTAATGTCTGCCATTCTCCTGCCTTTCCTTCATAACAGCTCTGCCACCTAATACTTAAGCACAGACAGGTGCCATTTGATAAAACACTTATAAGACGATTACGGGAAAAATCAGCTTTAACCTTAGATCAGCAACTCTCAAAAGAGAAACCATTGCTATCACAGGAAGCAAAAAAATTCTCTGAGGATAGTAGTAAAAATGTACAGTGAAAACTAATACCAAGATTGCTGGTGAACAGGTAATGGAATAAGTAACTAGAAGCCATTTTCCCTCCCTACGATAAGCAAAGATCAAGAAGAACCTAGACCAGCCTGTCTCTGACTTAGGGTAGAGATAAGAGACCACAGTTCAGCTTTGCTTCTCTCTTTTCATATATCTTTCTTGTTTTTATTGCAGTTTTACTTCCTTGAACTCACATATTTTATCCTTTTAAAGTGTGTTTCTTAAAAAAGTCTTTACTATAAAAGTCACAGTAATAACAGTTTAATAACAATCATTACATTATGGAGCACGATAAATGTTACTCAAATGATTGGGAGAAGTAAATATAGGGTAGAAGGGCTGTGAAGACTATAATAAAAGCCTGTTGGTGAAAGATCACATATATCTAACTAGCAGGAAGAGAAGAGGATCAGCAGAATGTAAGTCGTATTTATGAAAGACTAATAATACTAATAATAATGATTATAATTACAGATGAAGCTCCTATTTGAGAACTGAAATAAATAGGGAGCCAAGGAAGATTGCTAAGTAAGGAACAAATATCTCATTTATGCTTTAAACTTTATAAAGTGAATTTAAAAAATAAGAAGAGTGATTTACCATAGTATGGATGAGGAATAGTGATGCTATGAACAGGAGTTCTGGCTACTCATTTTAGTCTCCATAATCGGAGGGCATGATAAAGTATAGTACATGAAGAAAATACCTTATCTCAGTGATGTTAGAGAGTTCTTCACAAGATTTAGAAGCCCAAGAACTATAAGGTAAAAGACAGTTCAGGGTGAGTTTGGATGTCTATGTTCTTGAAAACATAGAGAATGTGAGCCATTTTTAAGTTTAGGAGAAAGATTGCAAATGTTAAAAATCTCTCATATTTCATTTGGCAAGTCAATTTGATTTTTTTCCAAATAAGTGAAAAATTAGATACTTTGTAATCTGTTTCTATCCTATAGCTGTTTCTTTCTCTTGAAGGTAGTCTATTAAATTTAGGAGAAAAGATATTTCTTCCTAAATAAAGGAGAATAAAACTTAAAAATTAATTCCATCTTATGCAAAATAACTATTATTTGGTAAAAGTTTGCAACATATTGTAAAAGTGCAAATAGTGATAAGTTCTAGTTTCATATGTTTTAATAAATTTTTTCTTTAAGATTCATTTGGTTCATCTAAAATGTTACTTTATTGGCAATATAATTTTGAATTATGGTAGCACAATAATAAAATTATCTTAACAAAATGAAGATGAAAAGTGAATTCACAGTTTGTAATGTTTTTCATGGTCTTGACCTGACTTGCTCCTCAATTTTGTGGAGAAAGGTTAACATCAGATCTCTATTCTGGGATTGGACTAGAATAATACATCTGAGTTGTTTAGAAGATCATTAGCCACTTTAAAATAAAAATATATCATATACATAACATCTCAATGAAAATAAATGATTGTTTTATTCCAAGCACAGTGAAACAAAAATACCCGAATTTATGTTCCCTTCCTCAGACATTGCAGCCTTTAGCATCTCATAAATCTTAGCTAATTACATGTCAAGAGAAAAGGTTAATTATAAGTTTAATATGCATCCCTTTTCTGTCTAATGAACCAATATCACATATGGAGAATGCTAGGGGAATAGGACAGAAATTCAAATACTTTAAAATATCTACTTTAGTAGATTCCATATATGAAGAACTTCCTAAACAATGATGCTGCCCCGCAATGGAAAACACTGCCTCACTAGATAGGCTATTCATTCAACAACCATTTATTGAGCACTGGCTCTGTTCCAGCCACCTTATGCTATGTTCCAGGCTGTATAAGGAACAAATACATGTAAGATAACATTTCTGCTCTCAAAGAACTCACAGCCCTGGGCTAGTGAACTGAAGCATTTGGAGCTCCTGTCCCCGCAGTTCCTTAAGAAGCCTATGGTCCATGACCCCTCAGCTGCTGTCAAAGTCAGTCCCTTGCCAAAGGGTTGGTTGGGCAGCAGACCTTAGGGACTTCTTGCCAAAGGGTTTTTTGGTTTAATCCCCCAAAGAGCTGTTAGATTTTTATAAATATCACAGAATTTTGTAAATTTAAAGCAACATATAACTTAAATATATCACAAAGACCTTCAATATAAAAGAATTACAATTTAATTTTACAATATGAAAGAGAATACCACGTCTTCATTGATGTTTCATTATCGGTAAGTCATTTTAAGATCACTCTGGTGCCAAAATTATTAGGGCTAAAGCCTCATGAGTTGGTCTGCTTTACACTTCATTAAGCTGTGCTACTTCAGAAACATCAATTTATCTTTCATCATTTTATTTACTTTATTTGAAAGGCCGTAACATCAGTGTCAACCTAATTCTTCAATGTGCTGTGAATAGTGAATCATTCGTTTGAGTTATTAAAGTATAAATCTACCCTTAAATGTAGACTCCATGATAGTATCTCACTCCAGGAAGTCCTGCTTTGATAAGGGGGAGAAGCAGAATATACAACTCCCTAGGGAAATCTTTCACCAACGATTTAACTGGTTGGCATTGTTGATGCAAAACAAGTAACCTTAGTATTAAGGCAGCACACGGCACCACTAGTGAAGTTTAAGGGCCTTAAAGTAATGAACAAGGTCCTTAGCTGGCCATTCCACTGCCTTATTCTCTGTAAGGATAATCTGCTGTATAGATTAATTTGGCTGCACAATATTTTTTACATACACTATCTCTAATCTTCACAACAACTGTCTAAAATAATCTTTGCAATCTTCATTTTACAACAGAAGACAATCTCAAAAGTAGGTTAAATTACCCAATGTTACAGAAAATAAAGCAGCCAGATCCAGCGTTTGAATCCAGATCAGTGTGAGTTCATATTTCCTCTTTCCACACAGCACTGCCTCTCCAGCAAATCTGTTCTCTAGCTTGGAATAAATGGTAGTTCTACATTCAAATTAACCACCTGAATACAGAGAACAGTGGTGTTTATAAACCTAACACAGTTGAATCATCAGTCTCTTCATAAAGCAACATAATTAGTGAGATATTCACCAAGAAGTTGGAAATATCTCAATCCTACTTTGCTGTGTTTTGAACACAGACCTGAAGCAAACATGTCTAGCCTTGTTTATGAGAGTGGTACAGACAGAGCACAGGACTTGTCACTTGATGAAGAGTCACGTCCTCATTTGCCATCCCTGCAACCCATTTTTAAAGCAACAAGAAAAGAGTTGATTACTGGCCAAGCAGAGAATTAGTCTCTCTTGATTTGAGTATGCCCAGCTTCTGAAGAGAATGCAATGAGATGCCAATATTCACAACTGGTTATTACTCTCTTCATTTACAATTGTAATCTTAGAACATAAAAACAACATGTTTTGGTCAGTCGTAAATGAGGGAGTACAGTGGCCCTGTCCACATCTTGATTTTTGATTTCTGGCCTCCAGAATTGTGAAAGAATAAATTTCTGCTGTTTTGGGCCACAAAGTATGTGGCAATTTGTTATGACAGCCACAGGAAACTAACACAACACTCTAAGAGAATAAAGTAAAACACAGAAAGGTATTTCCATCATAAGCTCAACTATATGAAAAACTGTATGGAAAAAATTGAAAAAAAACCTCACCATCATGTTGGCGATGACTGCCCCTAGGTGATGAGATTATAGTAAACTTTTTGTTTGCTTCTTTATAATTTCTGTATTTTCCAAAATTTCTAGAGTAAGTAGTATCTTTGTATTAAAAAATAAAATATATCCCTTTGGGTTGTGAAAAGCCAAATGCATTGATATATTAATTGCATTATTTATCATGGAAAAATTGGAAGCAATCTAATTATCTAATATGTGTTAATGGTTCATTAAATTCTAGTTTGTCCTTTAAATGGACTATTAAGCAGCCATAATTATGAGTATTATGTGGTAATAAAGGAAAAGTCTTAGAACAACAAGGAGGCAGCACAGCTTAATGGTTAAAATTGTGGGCGTTGGAACCAGATTGACGGCATTTTAAAAAGAACTGCTTCTTAATAACTAAGCACCTTGATAATCTCTTTGTTTCTCAGTTTTCTCATCTGAGGAATAATAGAATTGACTTACAGTTTTTTTGAGGATCAAATTGATAATATTATATTTTATCTATTCTAAGAACATTTTTTCACATTTTAACATCTCTGATATTGGGCTGTGACTTACAATTAATGGTGTCTTACAATCAGAGTTGCCGTTGCCTACGCATTTAAACTTGGCCATCGCTCTTCATGTGGTTGTCACATGAATTGAATTATACTCATTATGGTACTACACAATTTGAATTTAATTGCCATTTAAAATGCCTTAAAATTACATTATGATTCTGCATGGAATTAAAAGTTACTGTGTATGTACAAAGGCACAGAAGTAGAGCAGAGGGCTTAAATTTGATATGAGTAAAGCAGATATTTGTCCCTGAGAGGAAAACTGCAATTCCAAATTCATGCAAAGCAACTTGAAGAGGAAGGTGTGTTACATTTTGTGACTGACATATGAGCCTATCATACACTAGCCAGTGCCACTGAAGGCAAGAGAACATGAAATTCCTTGAAATAGATGAAAGAAATTCCAAAATAATGAGAGGCTATTATGACCAATTCATGCCTTTTGTCGAACCATCATTAAAGTGTCAAGCATCAGTGTGTCAGAATGTCCTGTTGACTTTAGATAGAAGTTGTTTAACTTCCACAGATAAGTGATTCAATTGAGGAAAAAAGCCTATGTATTGTTTGTGTTAGCGTCTAGTGGGCAGTTTTTTTTAAAGTTCTTTCTTAATAATACATAAGATATTGATGCATCTTACAATCAACAACATCTTAGTTTCAATCAAATATGATTCAAGAATATTTATAATCACAGTGCCTGGCACACGATAGGTACTTTCTAATGTTAATTAAGCGAAACAAAACAAAACGAAACAAAACGACTATAAGTTGTATGTGTACATCTCACTGTAATAATGTAATCAAAAACAATTTAGAGGGAATATGTAAAAACACAAATTATAATTAGGTTGATGGGTAAATAGATATTTTCTCTGTTTGCAAATTGTCACAGAAGCTTACCATTTTCTTATAATTTAAAATTTTTTAATTGAAAAAAATGTATTTCATGAGCATAGTAAAAAAAACACACAACAGTTTAAGGGGTGGATAAGTGAAATGTAAATCTCTCTCCCATCCCAGACTCCATTTCTGTTTTCCAAGAAGCAAATACTGATTTCATTTCCTTATATAATCTTATTGACTCTTTCTATGCATAAATAAGCATATACGTGTATGAATATTATTAAACATACACACATATTTTATTCTTTCACAAATGAAAGTATACTTTACATTCTATTCTCTACTTTATTTTTTAACTTTAAAGCCATAACTGAATATTGTTCTATAGCTCATATAGATCTTAATTCTTCTTGACGTCCATATAGTATTTTTATCTGTCAAGATTCAGTGCAGGAAATAGAAACCACTCTAGGTATTTCAGATAGAAAGGGATTGAAAGCAGGAAATTAGGTACTTACAAAATTGTAGGTTGGGTTCCAGCAGCAGAAGACAGTGGCCCACTGCTAGATATTGATTTCAAGGCACACAACTACAATCCAGAGGCCAGAAAATTGCTGCTGTTTCCACTGCTTGAGTCCCACAGTTGCCTCAGTTCCCCCCAAAATTGGTGACTGCACAATGACTGCTGCATCTTGGTCACTGCCTATAGATGATGGCAAAGCTGATTGATTACTCGACACTGAAATGCTGAGCCTGGCTGCAAACACCGATGAGCCGGCAGCTCATTTGGAAGAAGGAGGCCTTCATCTCACTTCCAACTTCCAAATCTCACACATGTGCTTCTCATTGGTGGAAGCAAACGTTCATCCAGAACCTTAGCCACAAGAGAGTTTGAGAAAAGTAGTTTCTTCCTATGGGAAAGAACATAGAAAGGTGTAGAAATGGATGCTGAGTGCTAACTGACCATAAACAACACAAATCCACAGTATGCATCCACTATAAATTATTTAACCAGTCTCCAAATGTGTGTGGGCGTGGGTGATATGCAGTCTGCTTACAGCGTTTTGCCATTACAAACAATGTGCCAATAAATGTCAGTCTACAAATATATATATCTTTGAGCATCTGTGAGAATACAATAAATTCTAAGAAGTAAAATTAGTGATGTTCTCAGTTGATTGTATACATCTTTGCATAAAAAGTAAGGGAAAAACCCATCCCACACTGGCTGAAACATAAAATGGCATTAATAGCTCAATTATGTCATCAAGGATAGATTTAAAATTCTTAAAAATGTTAATCACGTAACTTTTTTTGTTTTTTTAATAACATTTTAATAATAAAGAATGCCCCCACATTCCCATTTGCTGTCCTATCTCTGTGATACATAGAAATGTTTTAGAAATACCTTCATTGCTCTATCTTAAAACCTAAAAGTAGAACCGGGCTTATAGGTTCATGTCTCTCACCAGAATCTCCGCCCTGCTCTGCTTTTGCCCTCAGAACAGCACAAGAAGAGGTGTGGCCTACAATTCAGAGCAAGATTGACTGAGCCCCCAAGGATGGAAGCTGTGAGTTCACTCATAGGTGCAGTATTCTCACCACCTACACCACCCACAGGCAGAAGTAATAACGATGATTAACATTCTTGGAGTGCCAGACATTGTTTCTTCATTTAATCCTTAGGATGATCCTCTGAGGAATAGGCACCATTATGATCCCCAAGTACAACTGAGGAAACTAATCCTCAGCAGGTAAAGAACTTGCCCAACCAAGGTTGTGGGGCTTGTTTCTGCAGGACCCGGGATTTGAATCTCAGTCCATCTCCAGAGGCTTTCCAGGCCACTCTCCTGGAGCGTGAATTTGTTCTAGCTCTCATGACTAAGCAGGAATTCATGAAATGTGAGTCTGGCTGAGGCAATGGAACTAATATTTGGTGTAGCCAAACAACATGGAACCCCAACCTCAGGAAAACCCACAACATGCTCTATAGCCACAGGCTCCACCTCATGCCAATAGTTCTCAGTATGAGGATGAGCAAGAAGTGATTCCAGATTAGAATAAATGCAATACTGGAAAAGCAATGCATAACGTATGTATATATTAGTTTAGTCAGTCAGTCAGCCAGCAATTCATTCACTAACTGGCTGTTATTCACAGGATACTGGAAGTCTGTGGGGGCTAAAAAAATTTTACAAGCTGCAGCCTCCCTTATGCTCTCAAGGAATTTACAATCACTTTGGAGAGAATAAATAAATACATACCAAACATTTGGATAACAGAGTACAAGACAGCTCAGTAGCTTTGTAATGTCCTTGTGAAATTTCAGAACTTTTACAGTTTATTTTTTAAATACAGTTTTAAATATAATTTGTTCCTCTCATACAATCCTATCAAAGTGACAGTTTGTGACCTTGTTAACCTACCACTGTGGGTTGTATAATTGGGAAAAAAATCTATAAAGAGGTTCCCACAGTAAACATATTAAGGCTTTAGCACGACTAGAATAAATTTAGCACTCCATCATTATATGCTCAGTTCAATCTTCCACTCCATGAAAATTGAATGTACTTTTAATTTTACTCCTAATTTCTATCAAAGACAGTGATTTTGTCAGAATACACTAGTAAAAAGTTCCCCCCAAAGCTTCTGACAGTTAAGGAAACCATCAACAAATGAAAAGACAACCTACCAACTGGGAGAAAATATTCCCAAATCGTATATCTTACAGGACGTTAATTTCCAAAATATATAAAGAACTCATGCAACTCCATGACAAAAAAATGAACAACCCAATCAAAAAATGGGCAGAGGATATGAACAGACATTTTTCCAAAGAAAATATACAAATGGCCAACAGGCACATGGAAAGATTTTCAACAACACTAATTATTAGGGAAATGCAAATCAAAACTGCAATGAGATATCACCTCATACTCTTCAGAATGGCTGTAATTAACAAGACAAGGAGCAACAAGTGTTGGAGAGGATGTGGGGAAAAGAGAACCCTCATACACCGCTGGTGGAATGCAAACTGGTGCAGCCACTATGGAAAAGAGTATAGAGATTTCTCAAGAAATTAAAAATAGAAATACCATATGATCTAGCTATTCTACTTCTGGGTATTTATCCAAAGAACATGACATCACTAATTCAAAAGAGATATACACCTCTATGTTCATCGTAGCATTATTCACAATAGCCAAGACTTGTAAGCAACCTAAGTGCCCATCAAGGGATGAATGGATAAAGAGAATGTGGTGTACACACACACACACACACACACACACACACACACAAAATCATGGAATACTACTCAGCCATAAAAAAGACAAAATCGTGCCATTTGCGACAGCATAGATGGACCTTGAGGTTATTATGCTACAGAAATGTCAGAAAGAGAAAGACAAAATACTGTATGATTCACTTATATGTGGAAGATAAACACATAGATAAGGTGAACAGACTGGTGGTCACCGTAGGGGAAGGGGCCAGGGGGAGGGTGAAAAGGGTAAAGGGGCACATGTGTATGGTGATGAATAAACCTGGACTATTAGTGATGAACACAATGCAGTCTATACAGAAACTGATATATAATAATGTACACCTGAAATCCACACAGTTATAAACCAATGTGGCTTCAATAAAATAATTTAAAAATATATGTAGTAGCAAAAAGTTCCCATAAAAATAACTAAAAAGAAAGAAAGAAGAAGGCCCTGCATCCCATGATTGAATCTGAAGAGTGGCAAGTATTTCCTCGTGCGCTTGGGGAGAGGAAGGGTGAGGTGGATATGACTCAGTCTTGGTCAATTGGATGTTCCTATGTGAGGTGAGGGTCAGGGGACAGCTTGAGATGGTTGCTTTGTGGCAGCCAGTGCCCAGGAATGCAGAGTCTGGCAGGGTGGCATGAGTGTCCAATGGCAGCAGACTGTTACTGTGATGTGATTTTGACCGTAGCTTGACCTTGTTGGTTCCTGTCCATTTTTGAGCCTAGATTCCAGTTGCCCTACCAGCTCAGTGGGCTATCGGATAACCTTACATCAAATTCATTTTGCTTTTAGCTAAATTAGACAGAAACAGTAGCTGTTGTTTGCCATGAAGAATCCAGAGGAACAGGAGGTTCGGGAACTTTGGGGCAGGGGCTTGAGAGTGTTGAGTGGCAGTGTATCTCCAGTTTTGGCAGGTGGTGGTGCTGCTGAAAGAACATGCTGAGCTCCGCTGTGGACGACCGTGGTGAGAGTAGGGGCTCCACACTGCCTCTAGCAGGTCCTTGAGCGCCGCCTGCTCTATAGGGAGGTGTTAGGCTCAGGTGTAAAGAACACTGAAGCCTGAGCTCTAATTCAAGCACTGCCGATTACTAGCTACGTGACGTTTTTAGGCCTAAGTTTCTCATTTATACCTTACAGTGAGAAGGATAGAGCATTCGTAAGAGTCCTTCCTGTGCTGATTCTGTAAGTGTCCTTGATCACCCTAGACATCCAGGGTTGTGATTTCTTTAATTCATTTTATTTTTTGTTTAATAAATATCTAGAGGTTTCATGTTTCCAGGATTAAATAATAAACTTTGCTTTTCTTGCTGACATAATTTTCCTTCCCGATCCTGAAATGTTTACTTTCATTAAAAAGTCTGAAGAAAAAGTAATTTCTATATTACTATGTAATATAATTGTCTTAAGTATTTATATTTTACTAAATTTAATTAAAATTAATTTCACAGATTAAATTATTAAATATTAATAAATATGTTCTGAAATGCCATCCAGATTATTTCTATCATTCCATTTCCTAAAACACTAAATTTTGAATGTGCATAAAACTTTGTGAAGATTGTATTAGTCAGGGTTCCCTGGAGAAATAGAGCCAATATGAGATTATATATATTTGAAGAGAGAGAGATTTATTTTAAGGAATTGACTCATGGGATTCTGGAGATTGGCAAATCCAAAATCTGCAGAGGAGGCTGGCAGGCTGGAGACCCAAGGAAGAGTTGATGCTGCAGTTCAAGTCCAAAGGCAGTCTGCTGGCAGAATCCACCCTCCTTCAGGGGAGGTCAGATTTTTTCTATTAAGGCCTTCAACTGATTGGATAGGCCCACCCACATTATAGAGAGTAATCTGCTTTACTCAAACTCTACTGATTCAAATATTGATCTCAACCAAAAAATACTTTCACAGAAACATCTAGAACTTATGGCCAACTGTCTGGGTATTGGTCTAGTCAAGTTAACACATAAAATTAACCATCACAAAGCTTTTGCATACGGTTAAGCGTTAAAACAAATAGTGCAGATAGTAAATGCTATCTATCATTAAAAGAAAGGAACATTTGCTTAGCTAGACTCACTGGGGAAAGCTTCACGGAAACGGTGTGCATTAAACCCTGCCTAGATATAGATGAAGATAGGGAGAACTTCCATTTTTTTTCACCATTGAGACAGTGAATGACAGGGATATAAGAATGTAGGCTGCTGGCAAGAAAGATTTCTCCATCCTCCTTGCTTTATTGTTCTCAGTGAGTAACCATTTATGTTCCTATGAGCCCATTTGAAGCCTTATTACTTTAAATGAACATAGTTTCGTTAAAAATCTTTTGGAACAAAACAAGAAGCTATTAAACCAAGAAACCACTGCTAACTCTTACTGAGTATTTATTATATGTATTAGGCACTGTATTACACTGTATTATATATATTAGGCACTATATGTATTACACTGTGCTAAGTGTGTTACCTAATTTAATAGACACAAGACATCACACCTTAAAGTAGGTGCTGTTGTTATCCTCACTTTATAGATGTAAAAGACTAAAACTCAGAGAGGTTAAGTCACTTGCCCCAAATTACACAGCTAATTAGAGGGGAAGCCAGGATGTAAATCTAGGCTTGCTTGATGCAAAAGTTCATGAATTTAACCTTCTAACTAGATGTAAAAAAAAAAAAGTACTACCAAGATAAGAAATTGCCAATGCTTTAAATTTATCTTAGTTTGGATTCCCCGCAAAGCAGACTTGAGACAAGGTCTTGGATGTATGTGGTGAGTTTGTCTGGGAGGTGACCTCGGGAGTCACAATGTGAGGAGGTAAGGCAGAGAAAGGAGGAGACCTGATAATAAGGTGTGCTAATACATTATTGTGTGGGCACAGTCCCCCGGGAACTCTGAGAGACTGTGTAGAACGTGGCTCAGAACTGACCCACCAAGGGGCAAGGAAGCTGGCACATTTGTCTCCCAATTCTCATCCCTCATTGATTGACCGTTGTTCCTAAGGAGATTAGTTACCTGGCATTCCAGGCCTACGGCATACTCAGGCTGAGCAGGAGATGCAAGTGTTTAAGAAGGAAGTCCTCGTGTATTGGAACCACCACTGAAGTTACAGGTGATCTTTGGGTTGGGCCTGCAGGATATGAGAGGGACATTGACAGCATCTGCCATGAGATATGACTGTATTCAAAACAATTAATAACCGGAAAATTTCCTTATTTTGCCAGAACAGTTTATATCATAAATAAATGGATTTCTGCTTCAGTGAAATTGTATCACAAAATAAATTAGCTTTCACCCTTTAAATTTCCATTTTAAGGATCCCTCATAATATAAAAAAGAAACTAAAATGAGATCCATTTCCAAGAACATACTAGAATTCATTATAGATTCACATATTAAAAATACTTGCAGCATCAACCAAGCCAACCCAGCATTGCTCTGAACCATCGCTGACCATCATCACATAAATAATCGCTGCTTTTACTCATGCTGGAGACACACATATGTGTAATGTGATTGCGTCACCCCCCCAAACCTGAAAGCCAGCAGTTGTTCTGGAGGACACTGCCCTGTCTCTTTGAAGTGTCATCCTAATGACTTTCCAAAATGAATTGTGTGTGCGCCTTTGTAACCACATATTTGTTCTTTTTGGTTACATCAGACTGTCTCAAACACACCCTATGAATTTGATGAAAATCTTTTCAGCTACTTTTTTCATGACGTAGCAATAAGCAAGAAGAGACACCATTTTATTTACAGAGATCCCATTTTCTTAATGTAGGTTACAAACCAGATTTTAGAACTAAAATAAGCTAAGGTAGTAAAGAGTCAAATCACAATTTCCCCAAAGGACAGAGCTGAGGGCTGTTTTAAAATTCTTTGTTTCCTTATCACATGACTATAACTTTTAATTGTTTCTAAGTCGTGGGTTCTAATAAACGTTTTCCCTATACTGCTTGTAGCGGAGGAAGAGGAGGCCCAAGCCCTTTCCTTTTAAATTTTGAATGCTGTGTGATGACTTTGTAGTTTGTGAATTTGCAGGAGGGCTAAGGACTGGCAGTTTAGAGCTAAAGCATTTGTTATAGAGAAAATGAGACATTTATTACAGAATTTTTAGGGCTACCTTCTAAATGTGGAGAGAGTCAGCAAAGAAGATCTTGAGAAAAAATGGAAGCTGGAGAGAGACGCCAGTTCAGTATAATAGAATTAACCCGAGGGTGTACTCCTAGAAATACTCAATTACCATCATATCCCAGGCTAAAAAACCTGCTAGCTTTTCAGCCTTGAGTTTATTTCCTATAAATACCTCAGCCACTGGGTTTATTTAGTAGAGGATGCAGTTATTGCCTCATCAAAAGAAAGCACCCACCACCCATCTCCTTAAGGAGAGAGATTGATATTTAATCTAGAAGTGGGTCTTTGAGGATGAAAAGTCCTCGGAGTTTGAAAAGTTGGAAACTATACTCATTGATGGGAAATATCTATTCATTCTAAAAAAATTTTTTTTGCCTTCTAATAAAAGTAGGTGAAAGATTCAAATGCGCTTTAGTATGTAATTTTTATTTAATATGTGATTGTCACCAGGGATATTTTCTTTAAATCTAGAAAAGTGCCTCAATGGATAATTAGACTGAATAATAAACTAAAAATGAATAATAAAAAACTATATCCCTTTTTCAGCATGATCAAAATCATGTTTCTAATTTAACATTCAGTATTTGAACCCATCTAGGTGGTCTAACCTTTGGGAATCTGGGGAATTTTTTTTATTACAAGTTCACTAGGCAAAAATTTAACCTAAAACTGCCAGACTTTGTACCCCGTGAATATGAGGTTACTCTTAAGAAATTCTCTGCCTGTTTGCTTTGTCTGCACTGAATTCTTAGGTCTCAGTTGTAACTATTTTAATAATCTGTTTATGTTAGGGCACTGGGAATGCAGAATATATTCCACCTGTCCTTTGCAACTGGTATTGCCAGTCTCACTATTAGAGTTATTATATAGGATTATTCCGCTATTAATATCTGCTTACAGATACAGGTAAATACTTGAGATTAAAGAAAACCCTTCACTAGAAATTAAAAAATATAGCTATTTCCAACACATGGTATGAAAATTTTAAATCCTACTTAGGAGGTGGTACAAACAGTCAGTCTCAGAGTCCATCTTATTTATTTTCAAAGCTGATAAAATAAGACCTACCAACTGTGGAATGGGTAGGAATGCAGGACTTCGTTTCTTATCACGCTATTTTTATATTAACGGAAAAATAACTTCAGCAATAGACACTTAGGATATTACATTTTCATAAACACAGGTACAAATAAGTTTCATACAGTGTTATTTGTGAGTGCTTATTTATAGATAACAAAGTTGTATTTCTGTCCTCTGTTATCTTTCTTCATTTTCAATTTTAAGTACAAACATTTCTAAGTTCTCCACGTTCCATTCTTTCATTAAGACAGTGGTGGCTAGAAGCAGCTTTCTGTGTCTGCTGCTGCCCTATAACCCAGTTGTATTCCCACGGTGCCACTTTCTGGAGGTGTTTATAGCCTAAAGATACTAAGTTGATAAAATAAATAAGACAAAGAATTTATAAATGTTTCTGAATATTTAGTTATCCTTTTTGAAGGTCGAGATGCATCAGCTCTGTGAAGCTCAGCTTCTTCGTCTGTAAAGTGAGGGGGTTAGAACCCACAGTCTCTAAGGTTCTTTCAACGCTAACATTCTGGATCTCAGGCTGTGGGATCAGAATACCTAGGTTTGAATTCTGGTTATTCCTTTGCCACCTTAGGAAACTTGCTTACCCTATCAGCTAATGAGGATAATAATAATACATATTAAACTTCCTGTAAAAGTTACATAAGTTACTGCACGTAAAGCACACTGGACAGTGCCTGACATATAAGTATCATTAAATAAGTGTTAGCTCCTATTATTTTATAATACTCTCATTTTATAAGTAGATATTCATTTAACTTTTCATTTATTTATTTAAGAAATATTTATTCAACACCGCTCTGTATAGGTATCAGAGATTTAAAAAAAATGTCAAGTAAGACATTATTCCTGACTTCAAGGATCCAAGAGTATCGTGGAGATGAAAAACGAGTAAATACATAATTACAATTCAGTGCAGCAAGTGCCTTAATAGCAGGAAGAAGCTTGGGCTCGGGTAGGGCGGGGTGAGGGAAGACTTATGGGGTGGATGAGATCATGTCTAAGTTGAATCCTCAAACTTGAACTAGAGTTACCCAGAGTTAGCAAGGGCACAGGGCAGAGGCAGGGGTAGGGCCTGGGGGATGGAAGGAGTGAGGAGGTCCACGTAGAACATCATGGGCAGAGACTCAGATGCAGGAAACAGTGTATCTAGAACTGTAGATGGTTCTGCTTATCTGTAGAGGAGGATGCATGTGGCAAGTGGCAGACAAGCTAGTGAGGTAGACAGGAGGCCAGCATTCAAGGGAGCAGCAGAGGAAGAGAAATCTGGGAAGAAGACTAAGAAGGAGCAGTCCAAAGGAGAGAAGGAAAATCAAGGTTAGCATGGCCAGTTGTATGGGACGAAGCAGAGAGATTGCTACTTTATTCCTCTTTTTCTGTTCCCCTTTGGATTAATTGAATTTTTTATGTTTCTGTTTTATCTCCATTACTGACTTATTAGCTATACTTCTTTGTCTTCTCTTTTTAGTGGTTGTTCTAAGGCAAGGTTGACAAGTTTTTCTCTAAAGGTCCTAAGGGTAAATATTTTGGACTTTGTAGGCCATACAGATATGAAAACAAATGGGCTTGGCTGTGTTCCAATAAAACTTTATTTACAAAACAGATGGCAGGCCAAACTTGGCACTCAGGCTGTAGCTTGCTAACTCCTGCTCTAGGGTTTACAATATGTATCTTCAACTTGTCACATTATATCTTTAAATAATATTATACTGCTTTAAAATATCTTTTAAGAACTATGCTATAGGATACTTCCATTTCTCTCCTCTCTTACTCTGTGCTATTGTTGTCATATTGTCATAAATTTTACTTATACACGTATTATAACCTCCATAACACACTGCTATTATTTTTGCTTGATGTCAATTATCTTTTTTTATAAATATTTTAAATGAGAAAAAATAATTTTTTAAAAAATTTTTGCACACATTGACCATTTCTACTGCTCTTCATTTCTCTAATTCAGATTTCCACCTGACATCATTTTCTTCTGCCTAAATTGGGAGTGGGATGGTTGGAACCGTTAGGGGCTGGCAGACATTTGCCTCTTTCTCCATGTGTCCCCTTCATTTGGCTGGCTTCTCTACAAAACGGTATGGCAGTCTCAGGGTAGTAAGATTTTTTATATGACAGCTCGCTTTTCCCAGAGCAAGAGTTCCAACAGGGAGTCATTTCAGAGACCCAGGAAGAAGCTCCTAAGTTTCTTGTTACCTAACCTTGGAAGTTATGCTGTTCCATTTCCATTGCATTCTATTGCTCAAAAAGTGAGTTAGAGTCAGCCCAGATGAGGGCTTCCCAGGGCTTGAATATCAGGAGTATGGTTCATAGAGGGGAGTGAGGGAAGCATATCTCTACAGATGAGCTACTGCAGCCCAATGACAGTAAGGATTATTGTATTTAGGGCTGTCGAGGAAGACATTTCACTGAAGAGACGGGAATTAACTAAGGCTTTGAAGATGTGTGGGTTCTCTCCAAGGAAAGAGAAGTGCTCATGGTGAAATAAGCAGATCCTTTCAAGAGGATCTGGATTGGAATCCTGCCTCATCCATTTACTAACCATCTACCTTTGGGTTCAAAACCTCACTGGTTAGTTTGAGGGGTGGGGTTGGAAATAGTGATAATATGCCCAAAAGCCTGGATTCTAGAAGAGGCTCATTAAAAAGGGAACTATTGGGGCTGGCCCGGTGGCATAGTGGTTAAGTTGCCACGCTCTGCTTGGGCAGCCTGGGGTTCACAGGTTTGAATCCTGGGCGCAGACCTATGCACTGCTCATTAAGCCACACTGTGGCAGCGTCCCACATATAAAGTAGAGGAAGGTTGGCATAGCTTTAGCTCAGGGACAATCTTCCTCACACACACACACACAAAAAGGAGCTATTATTATTACTCATAAAAGGACGACACTCCAAACTGTATAAAAATGAGAGCCAAAACATATATTGAAGGCATAGTGAGTGAACTCCAATATTAAGTCCATGGCGTTCAGAATGAGTCTCTTCCTCTATATATAATGTGCATTTTCCCCTCGGGATGCAAAAGATTTGATCCTCAATATGCAATGTGTTTCATTCTTTTTTCTGACTGCTTTTAAGATTTTTCTTTTTATCGCTTATTTTCGGCAATTTTACCGTGATGTCCTTTGGTGTTCATATTGGATTCCTGTTGCCGCAGTAACAAATTATGACAAATTTAACGGCTTAAAACAATATGCATTTATCATCTTACAGTTCTAGATGTCAGAAGTTCAAAAATAGGTCCTATTGAGCTAAAGTCAAGGTAGTGGCAGGGCTGCCTTCCTCTGGGGACTCTTGGGGAGTATCATTTCTTGCCTTTTTCATCTTCTAGAGGCTGCCTGCATTCCTTGGCTTCTGGCCTGTTCCTTGCATCTCTCCAACCTCTGCTTCCATCGTCACATCTTCTTCTCTCTCACTCTCTTGCCTTGCTCTTATAAAGACTCATTATTATATTGCGCCCTCTCAGATAGTTTAGGATAATCTTCCCATCTCAAGATCCTTAACTTGCAACGTGATATGAGGTAACATATTCATAGCTTCCAAGGATTAAGACATGGATATCACTGGGGGACCATGATGCTGCCTACCAAAGTGGAGTTGTTTTTTTCATGTTTCTTGATTTGAAGTGTGTTGAATTTCTTGCATCTGTGGATTTATAAGTTTCATTAAACTTGGGAAAATATTTCTCCAAAAAATTTTTTTTTCCATTTGCAGCCTACCCTTTCTTTTGTGACTCCAATACACATGTATTAGTTTGCTTGATATACTTCCTCAGGTCATTGACGCTGTATTCATTTTTTTTCATTCTTCTGTATCTCTGTGGATAGTTTCTATTGCTACATCTTTAAGTGCAATGATCTTTTTTTCTGTTAGTATCTAATCTGATGTTAATTATATCCACTGTATTTTTCATTTCAGAGATTGTATTTTCATTGCTAGAAGTTCCATTTAGATCTTTCTTATACCTTCAATTTCTTTTCATTTCTCATCATGTTCACGTTTTCATCTACCTTCTTGAAAATATGGAATATATTTACAATAGCTGTTTTAATATTTTGTCTGCTGATTCTAAAATATACGTGATTGACTTTCTCTTAGCTAAGGATCATATTGTCCTGCTTTTTGCATGCCTGGTAATTTTTGATTGGATGCCAGACATTTTGAATTTTATGTTGAGTGTCATATTTTGTTGCTTTCATTTAACTATTGTTGGGCTTTGTTTAGGGATATAGTTAAGTCATTTAGAATTAGTTTGATCATTTTCAGCCTTACTTTTAAGCTTTGTCTGCTTTGGACCAGAACAGCCTATAGTCTAGAGCAAATTTGGCCCTGCTACTAAGGTGATAGGCCTCTGAAGAATCTACCCAATGCTTCATGTATTAGGAAATCTTTTCATCTGGGCTAGTGTGAACATGACTCACTCTTAGCTATGCATTGATTCCAGTGATGTTTATGCTTATTCCTTTCTGTTGATTCATTCCCTGGCTTTGGGAAGTTTCCTCACATGCATGCTTACTCAGATCATTACTCAGCTGAAGAAATGATGAAAGCCCTTTGCAGATCTCCCCAGCTCTCTCCCTTTGCAGCTCCCTTTTCTCCATTGCTTTGCCCCACAAATTCTAGCCATCATGGCCTCCCTGGACTTCCAACTTATCAAACTGCTGGGCCCTGTTTGGGTTCTCTTTCCTGTGCTGTAGCCTCTCCATGCAGTAAACTGAGGTAATTATGGGCTTCCTGTCTTGCAGATTATAGTCCTGCACTACCCATTGTCTAATGTTTTTGAAAACCATTGTTTTGTAGATGTTTTGTCTGGTTTTTAAATTTTTTTATTTTATTTTATTTTTTTGGTGAGGAAGATTGGCCCAGAGTTAACATCTGTGCCAATCTTCCTCTATTTTGTATGTGGGACCCCATCACAGCATGGTTTGATGAGCAGTGTGTAGGTCTGCACCAGAGATCTGAACCCATGAACACTGGGCTGCCGAAGTGGAGCATGCAAATTTAATCACTATGCCACTGGGCCAGCTCCTTGTCTGGTTTTTTAACTGTTGAAGATGAGAGGGCAAGTTCAAACTCTATTATTCCACCACGGCTGAAAGTTTTCAGTATTTTTCTAAGTATAAAAACAAATATGAACTAAACATAGATACTATTTAACAAAACAGTTTATAAGCACTTATACAGCCACTTCCTCAGAAGCATTTATTAAGAGAGGAACTTTGTCAGTACTGGCTTCTACTGTCCTTAATTCAACAATAGCTGGATCCATAGATCCAAGGCCAATTTCAACATGGAACAGGCAGTATATTAACAATCTCACTCTTCCTCTTCAATTTAATGAGATTTAGAATTTGAGTAGATGGCTCACAATATCCTCTTAACTGCCAATCCTTCTACCCCTCACTCATTCCAGTCCCTAGAGTTGAGTTTCCATGGTGCTGTCTGTTCACTGTGCTTGTACCTGCCATGAACACAGCTGATTGGACTAGAGCTGGGCCAGTCAGTGAATAAAAATTGGAATAGAATTGATCTAATTATCTTCTATCTGTCTGTTTATCATCTATCTATCTACCTGTCTATCTCTCTATCTACCCACCGATCTATCTATCTAGATAGAAAAGTTTGCAAGATACTGAGAGTAATAGAAAGAGATTCAGAGTCTGTGTGGCTGGACTATGTAAACTTAGGAGCTGGGAGCTGCCACATTCTGTGTGGACCAAGGTGAATTATCCATAGACACATAGAGGAATGTAGCAGATATACATTGAGAAGAAGAGATGGCAGAACATGGCCTGGGTTCCTGATGATTTTCCTGTTCTTAATACTAATCCCTTCTTGAATTCCTGCCCTTGGCTCCAATGATATCACTTTGTACCCCTCTCTTTTGCTAAAACTAGTTTGCTGAGATTTGTTATTCTTCAACAGACCTGGAATGGGAGTTGCCCAGAGCCAATCACTGGGCTTCCACATTTCTGAGTCACCTTCACTGCCAGTCAAATCTGGAGAAGACTTGTTGCCCTCTGATGAAGCTCTTTCCATTACTGTATCTTCCAGTTTCCAGGATTTGCTTTTTTCTCTGGTCTTGCTACCCTGTCTTCCCCTTGCCATCTTCTCCTGGGTCACTAAAGTCCTGCCCTCAAACCTCAGTGATTAGAGCCCTTCTGCTTGGTCTGTGGACTTACCTCTGGGATAAAGCCCATCTGACTCAAGGACCACCCATCCAGGATTCCTGAGCTCCTGTGCTCCTGCCTGAGAGGGGCCTGTCAATCACGCTGAGGAGGCTGCCACTCTTCTTACATACAAGGCCAGACTCAAAGGTGATATAGATTTTCCTCCTGACATAACTTCTGGGGCGAAGCAAGCCGCTGCACTTTGTAATATTCTTCTTTCCAATCCAGCCAAAGTCAGGGGAGAAGTTCAGCAATGAGGGAATGAGTATCATTCATCACGTCTCCCTTGCTCTCAAGAGAGCACCTAGCTAATGCCAACCTTTGTGAAAAGGTATAATCGAGCACATTAATAATGAAGACTGCATTATGCTATTTTCCAGAGTTGCAGACACACTGAAAACTGGCAGTTTTAGAATAAAAATGGGCAAGTGTTGCCTCCTATATCTTGAATATGTATTATTATTAGGACTCATTTTTTCTTTTACATACCCATGTTTCTCTCTAGCTGAGCATAAATTTGCTAAGTCCTGACATAAAACAATTTTTAGCAAGAGGGTGCATGAGGGAAGTCATAGTGGGTTATTAAAGCAATAGAGAGAAACCTAAATATTGCTGAACAGGTCATAAACGAAGCTTTAAAATGAGCGCTTAGATACCCTAAGAATACTGATTAGAGAAATCAAAAAGTTAAAAGATTCCATTTGGATTGAATTTGGATTACAACTATTAAACTCTTCAAGAATTTGACCAAACTCCATAGATATGAATGTCTGTTAAAGAAAGGAAGCTCTTTGGGTCTCTAAGTGAGTTTCAGAGTTTGTTTTTTTCTTATTTGATGAACTAAAAAGCCAAGATCAATATCTGTCCAAACAAGAAAGATTTTAAAACAAAAATTACCTTATAACCAACTTTTAAAAATGACTGCTTATCCTCAAATTCTGCTTTATAAAAAAGTAACAAGCAGCAGCCAAGGACATAAATATACAATGTACAGACGACTAAATAGGAATGCCTAATAAATGATGTATATGAAAATATGTTCGACGCCTCTAACAAGACGCAAATTGATATCACGACATAGTATCATTATTTCTCCATCACGTCAATAAAAAGTTTAAAGAAGATAATATTTGATGCTGGTAAAGCTACATTGAAATAGTCACTCATATATTGCTGATGGGAGTGTAAACTGATGTAGCCCTTCTGAGAATAAATTTGGCAATAGGTATGAAGATTATTAAACATGTTCCTACTCTTTGACCCAGGATTTTCTCTTCAGAGATTCTGTTCTAGGAAATAAACTGACATATGGACAAAAATTTATGCACAAAGATAGTTGTGACAGTAAAATTTATAAAATATTTTATGTTGGGATGATTTTAGCTGCAAGTACCAGAAACCCTGACACAAACTGAATTAAATAAAGAGGAAATTTTTTTCACATAACAGAAAGTACAGAGGAGGAGGTAGGCTTCAGGGTTGTGATTCAGTGGTTCGTCAAACTCATCAAAGAATGAGGTTTCATTCAACTCTTCTGCAATCTCCAGAGCTATCAGAAAGTAAGATGGCTGGACATCCACAATTCACAACGTCTACAAGAAGAAGAGAGACTATTTCTTCTTATGACTCTGTCTTAAATGTAAGAAAATTTCCCCAAATCTCTCCATCAGAACTTCCCTTCACATCTTATTGGCTAGCAGTGACCTTATGTCTTTTCTGAACCAATCACTGGGAAAGAGAATTAGATTATTTTTAGACCTATCAGGTCCACTCTTAGAGCTCGACGTGGAGTTATTTCTCTTTAAGGTGCATAGCTACATGGAGGAGGAGTATATTTCTAAACAAATCATTTTTCTTTTTGGAAACAGAAAGGGCAGCCAATAGTATACATTATATATCTAAATGAATTAAACTATCAGTTTGGCAAAATAAATTATAGTACCTTCAAGCTGTATGGTGGGTGATTGTCTGGCCATTATGTTGTGTTTAAAGAATGCTTAACACAGGAAATTTTAATGTATAATGGTGTCTTAGTCAGCTCCGGATGCCGTAACAAAATACCACAGACTGGATGGCTTAACCAGCACAAACTTATTTCTCACAGTTCTGGAGGCTGGGAAGTCCAAGATCAAGGTGCAGGCTGATTCAGTTCCTGGTGAGAGCTTTCTTCATGGCTTGTAGATGGCCGCCTTCTTGCTGCGTCCTCACATGGCAGAGAGAGCAAGAGAGCAAGATCTCTGTGTCTTCTCTTATAAGCACACTAATCTCATCATGAGGGTTCCACTCTCCAAACCTAATTACCCTAATTAGTGTACCTACCCTAATTATCTCCAAAAGGCCCCATCTCCAAATATCATCACATTGGGGGTTAGGGCTTCAACATATGAATTTGGAGAAGGGACACACTCAGTCCATAACAAATGTTATGCCAAAAAAAGAAGATTAGAAAACTACATATACTTTCTATCTATGAGATACATATGCGTGTATGTGTTAGTATATACACAGAGAGATCAAGAAGAAATGATAAAATGTCAGCTGTGGATATCTCTGTGTGATAAGATTATTGGTGATTTTCATTGTCTCCTCTCTTTTCTGTATTTTTTTTTTCATTTTTTTCAACACGGGTACATATAAAAAAGAATTAAAGTTATTTATAAAAATTCCACTCATATTTGAGGTTAATAGCCACTCTAATTTTAGTAAAGTCAATCCTTCACCTCTAATTACTCACTATATATGGTATTTTAATATTTTTGAGAGTGTTCTCTTTATCCATACTTGTGGGTTGGGTCTACAAAAGACCAAGTGTGCTGGATTATTTGGTCAAGAAGCCCTTAAAGCCACTTTGTTTTGACTGTTTACACAGTACTCAATTGAATGGCTGTTGTCTGACTATTCACATTGAATAGTGTGACTAGTGACTACTCACACTACCCAAAGAGCCAACCTCTCTTTGATGTCAGCACCTGCAGTACTTGTGATAAACTTTCTGAGGAGTCCATGGTAGTGGTGGTAGCTGTCTACTTCTGGGGCTTGATGAGGTCTATTTCTAAGAGTACTGGTTGTGGTCTATGGCAAAAAACTCCTTTACAAGTCCGTGGCACAATGGCCCTCTGACTTGCTAGTGCCACACTAACGTATTTTAACAAGTAGGACTCTTCCATTCTCAGACTGAGACTAGCTCATTCAACCCCCCCTTTTTTTGTTCTGAGGAAGACTCATCCCAAACCAACATCTGTGCCAATCCATCTCTACTTTGTGGGTCACTGCCACTGCATAAACACTGACAAGTGGCATAGGCCCACACCTAGGAACTAAACCCAGGTTGCCTAAGTGGCGTGCACGGAACTTAACCACTAAGCCATGGGGCCGGCCCCTCATTCAACCTTCTTATCATCTGTATCTATCTTAAAGGGACATTGGAGGGATTGGGTAGGAAAAAGTACAAGGACTAGAAAAGAAGGCTTTTAGAGTATCCCCCCCAACAGACAGGTAGGGTGACCAACCTTCCCAGTTTGCCCAAGACTAAGAGGTTTCCTTGGATATAAAACTTTCAGTGCTAAAACCAGGAAAGTCCTGGGAAACCTGGCAGGGATTGGGCCCCCTTGTTACATACAGTTCCGTGAACTGCTCAAGCCAAGAGAGCCACACAGGAGATCACTGAAAAATGATTCAGGGAGCTAAAGAATGTTCATATTGTTTTTTGTTTTCCTCTGTTTTCTTATTAAAATCTGTCTTGGAGGAATCCAAGTTGTTTCTCATACACTACTAAGGAATGGAATTTTTTTGCCACTTTTCAGCCAGCAGTCAAGGGAAGCAGAAAGATTCAAGAGGCTGGGTGGGGTGGCAGCACCAGGAAATCCTTAGGAGACAAAAGGAAGTAGAACCCAACAGGGAGGGGCCCTTCTTGCCCAGGGATCTCCTACAGAAACCTTGCCCATTGGAGAAATTGATTTTTTTTTTTTAAATTAAGAATTTGATCCCTTTATAAGGTCTACAACCCCAATTTTTGTTCATCTTTATCCTCACTTTCAGTTTTCAAGATCTGTTGTCATGACAACATCATGAAATGAGTAGCTCAACCTTAATGTTTGTTGGTGTCTGCTTTATTATTTAAAACTACAAGGTTTTCTAAAAAAAATCTTGATATTTTACCTCTCAATCTCCTCAGAAATCATTTCATGGATTTACGATGCTGAACAGCAGAGCCATATTCAACACATAAATGATTGCTAAGAATTTTATTATAGGCCTCATCCTCATGTACAGAGATGTGCAAAACTATACCTTGTTTTTGCAGAACTACACAAATAGGTGCATTCTATATGGTATGTTATACAGTGCCCTATTCTTTTTCACTAAATTTGATTATCAGAAAGGTCAAGAAAAACACTTAAAAATGTGAAAACTCCTATATAGCTAAAAATAGCATACAATCAAAAACTTTTAAGAATATGAGAGTTAGAAGCACGAATCCTTACTACAGTTTCCAA
Organism: Equus przewalskii; assembly: GCF_037783145.1. Taxonomy (NCBI): domain Eukaryota; kingdom Metazoa; phylum Chordata; class Mammalia; order Perissodactyla; family Equidae; genus Equus; species Equus przewalskii. The sequence goes on from NC_091843.1 coordinate 61,638,676, forward strand.
TATTGGGTGCTACTGAGAAAAAAACGTATTTAATATTTAAGTTTGCTTCTTCAATCTAGACAAATTTCCTGAATACTACAGAAGCTACACTGAATGGATGATTAAACTTAGACTCTAATGACTTTAGGCTAATGAGATGCATTTTCTTTGTTTTTCCTGAATTAGCATGTGAATATACAGCTATTAGCATCTTGATGCTTTCGTGTTTGTTGAATGAATCAGTCTATTCTCAGGATGTGTGGCAGGAAAATATGTTTCAGAAATTAACTTGTATTATTTTTTCTTCCTATTTCTTCTACTCCCTTTCTCTCCCTTCAGGCTATGTGTTAGTTTGATCAGATGAAGAATGTGGCAAAGAGAACTATTCTGGCTATCTAGGCAGACTGACTCAAAGGCCACTTACGAGTAAGATTACTATACCCAAATATGGCATAGAAGCAGCAGAGAGCCGCTGGTCTTGAAGGAGCTGTGCTAACTAGGACAATGGACCACTCTGCCATAAATTGGGCGGGTGTACAACTGATATTGGAGGGCTACCCCTTGGCCCTGGGTGTCTGGAAACACGGCTCAGTTGGTGGGAGGTAGGTGGGGATTGGAATGAGTCCTGGAGTTGGGAAGTAAAACTCTCCAAAAAAGACTGTGTTTAAATTTTCTGAAGGCTAAGCAGAATGAGGACTGACCAAGATGGCCGGAACAGTCCTCTCAGCTTGACTAAACTTCAGGCAAGCTGCAAAGGCTCCTGACTGCCTTTTTCTTAAAGCATTTATGTTAGAAGATTTGCAATTGTAAATCTTTTCTCTGTCTCTTTGAAATGTAAATTTTCTGCACCCCAGAAATGTGTTTCTCAAGGACTTGGGAGCTATCCCTTTGAAATGTATCATCCAGAAAGATAGAGCCCCTGTCTCCCACTCTCTGGGGAGGGTAGGATCCTAACTTCCGTAAGCAACAATTACTAAATACAGATGGCCCAATCACATGGACCAACCTCTCCTCTAAAGTCCCCCAGTACTTTTCCATTAGCTTGCACCAGCATTTAAAACTCCTCCTGCCTTTTGTTTCAGTGGAATTGAGTTCAATTACTCTCCCCTATTGCAACAGTCTCTCCTCTCTATTGCGATAATCTTGAATAAAGTTTTCCTTGCCTCTTTAACTGATCTGGTGCAGTTTTTCTTTTATAGGACTCAAAAGTTAACAATTAAGCGGTCATACAAAACTAACTTAAGAAATTTTTAAATTTCCTATGCAGTTTAGTTTGTGGTCTGAAATTCATAACTCAAAAATAGAAACATTTCTGCTTTGTAGCTGGCTCCTGAAATCCTGGATATTTTGCATATTAGAATCAAATTCAAAAATTTTCTTACATATCTGCTTCTTTTTTGAATTAATGTTTCTTGTTCTTCTTACCATCAGTATTGGTTACTGGTTTTTTGACCCAATTTGATCATTTATGTCCCCTTCTGAGACATAAAAGTTATGAGGATTGGAAGTAGGACCTGTAAACTAGATAACTCAGAGCCTAGCCTTTGATAACCATTCAGTCAATACGAAGAGAGTTGCATCCTTTCTTCAAAAGGCTAATACATTCAATAGCCCATCAGTAAAGAAGGGAAAGTTCTCATGTTAGGACTTAATGGCAAGGAAGACTTAGGAAATCCAAGTAGGAAGAGGTCAAATAAAGGTAGAAACAGTGTTAGACCCACACAATGTCATTGACTAGCTAATCTCTTTGGGAGAAAATTTACTGAGATGTGTTCATTTTAAAAAGAAGTCATTTTCAGGAGGAAGATCCAAGATGACAGCATGAGTAGTCTTCTTTGTCTCTCCCCCTTCGAATCTACAACTAATTGGACATTCATTACTTAACAAAGGATATCCATATAGCATCTCAGGATGCCCAAGAGACCCACGCTGCTATACATCAGAAGGTGGACGGACTTCCCTCCGGGAGGAGGTGGAGATAGGTGAAAACTCTCCTACACCAACCCCCAGACAGCCTAGTACCTGCAAGCGGCTTTCTTCCAGTGGACGCCCCCAGAACATCGCCACACACCAAGGGCAGGAGGGAGCACACACCAGAGGAGCGACGGTGGAAACAGGTGACCAGTGCCCCACCTAAGCCCCCCGCAAGTACACCTAAGCCCAGAAGGGAAGCTCCAGAGTTACACACCTGAGGCGGGGGGAAAACCCCTACCTGCCATTAGCGGAGAGGCCCCACCTAGCATCCACAACGCCGGAAGGCTCCCGGAGAGAATCCCAAATGGCGCAGTGGGCCGCCGGCTGCCACCGCCGGCTCCACTAACCAGGCTTTCACCCAGGAGGGGCTCGGGACTACCGGAGATCTCCTGGGAGAGGACTGGGGCTGGGTGGAGCTCCAGCGGCCAGCTCTGCAGCCCGGGGGGGGGAAACTCCAGATTTCTGTCCTGGCAGCAGGCAAAGTCTCTGCCTGCCATTAGCAGAGAGGCCCCGCCCAACATCCACAACATCAGGAGGGTCCCGAAGAGGAGAATCCCAGGCAGGGCAGCAGCTGGCCAGCTGCCACTGAACTCAAGGTCTCCGGCTATCCCCTAGACAGGTCAAGGGGCTCCCCAAGATCCTAGACGAGAGGACTGGGGCTGGGTTGAGTTCCAGCGGCCCGGCTCCATGGCCCAGGGGGAAACTCTACAGTCTCACAGCAGCTTCAGCAAAAGACTCTGCACAGCACTAGTAGAGAGCACCCACCCAGCAACCACAAGGCTGGAAGACCCTGGGACAAAAGTAGCATAGCTAGGTGAGCTAACCACAGACTGCAGAAGATGCCCATAGCTCTGCTATGACCCACAGTGGACAAGAGAGATTTTGTGGGAGCCGACAGTGACAGAGCTTCAAATATAAGTGATCCTGCCCCTGGCCGCTGGGAAAGCCCATAACACTGCTGCAGACCCTAAGGAGGGAGCACGTCTAGGTGGTCTGCAACAGTAGGCACTAGCAGCCTGAAGCCCCCCTGTGACAGCCCCCACAGCTGAAGAGGGAACCCACAGGATGACTGTGACTGCGAGGAGGGGCCCAGGCCCAGTTAGCAACAGCTCATAGGGTTCCTGGTTGGTGCAGTATAAACAGCTGTCCCCCCACCACACCAGTAGAAACCAGTGGAAGCAGTAACTAAACTCTATCTCTATGTGGAGGCACAAATCTACACCATCAAGCAATATGAAAACATATATTAAATCTCCAGAACAGAAGGAAAATGACAAACACACAGAAAACAATCCCAAAGACAATGAAATATATAACCTAAATGACGATGACTTCAAAACAGCCGTCATTAAAAAACTCAATGAGTTAAAAGAGAATTCAGATAGACAACTAAACGGGTTCAGGAGCTATGTCACGAAAGAGTGCGATACTATAAAGAAGAACCAAACAGAAATACTGGAAATGAAGAACACAATAGAGGAGATCAAGAAAAACCTAGACACACTGAACAGTAGGGCCAATAATATGGAGGGAAGAATCAGCAATTTGGAAGATAGGAATATAGAAATGCTGCAGACAGAGGAGGAGAGAGAACTAAGACTAAAAAGAAATGAAGAAACTCTCCGACAATTATCTGACTCAATTAGGAGATTCAACAGAAGGATTATAGGTATACCAGAGGGAGAAGAGAGGCAGAAGGGGGCAGAAAGCCTATTCAAAGAAATAATGGCTGAGAACTTCCCAAACCTGGGGAGAGAGATGGAATTTCATGTGACAGAAGCCAATAGATCTCCAAACTTTATCCATGCAAGAAGACCAACCCCAAGGCATATAGTAGTGAGGCTAGCAAAAGTCAACAACACGGAGAAAATACTAAGGGCAGCCAGGCAGAAGGAATTAACCTACAAAGGAACCCCCATCAGGCCATCAGCAGATTTCTCAGCAGAAACTTTACAGGCTAGAAGAGAGTGGAATGATATATTCAAAAATCTGAAGGACAAAAACCTGCAGCCGAGAATTCTCTACCCAGTGAAAATATTCTTCAAATACGATGGAGAAATAAAAACTTTACAAGATAAACAAAAATTAAGGCAGTTCATTGCCACAAAACCTCCTCTTCAAGAAATGCTCAGGAAAACCCTCATACCTGAAAAATCAAAAAAAGGAAAGGGGCTACAAAACCAAGAGCAAAGGAGATAAGTAGAAGGACAACAACAGAGAGTAGCAGCTCTCCATCAGAACAGATTAAACCATGGGATAAGAAACAAAGGAAATTGAAGAGAACTGGAAAACAAGACATAAAATGGCAGTGCTAGACCCCCACATTTCAATAATCGCTCTAAATGTAGATGGATTGAACTCCCCAATCAAAAGAGACAGAGTGGCAGGAGGGATCAAAGAACAAGACCCAACAATATGCTGCCTCCAAGAAACACACCTCAGCCCCAAAGACAAACACAGACTCAGAGTGAAGGGATGGAAGACAATACTCCAAGCTAATAATGAACAAAAGAAAGCAGGTGTCGCTATACTAATATCAGACAAAGTAGACTTCAAAGCAAAACAGATAAAGAAAGACAAAAAGGGACAATATATAATGATAAAAGGGACACTCCACCAAGAAGACATAACACTTATAAATATATATGCACCCAACACAGGAGCACCAAAATTTGTAAAGCAACTCTTAACAGAACTAAAAGAAGACATCAACAACAATACAATAATAGTAGGGGACCTCAACACCCCATTAACACCAATGGATAGATCATCCAGACAGAAAATCAACAAGGAAATTATAGAATTAAATGAAAAATTAGACCAGATGGACTTAATAGATACATATAGAACACTTCATCCAAAGACAGCAGGTTACACATTCTTCTCAAGTGCACATGGAACATTCTCAAGGATAGACCATATTTTGGGAAACAAAGCAAGCATCACTAAATACAAGAGAGTTGAAATAATATCAAGCATCTTTTATGATCATAATGCTATGAAACTAGAAATCAACTACAAGAATAAAGCAGGGAAAGATGCAAAAATGTGGAGACTAAACAACACGCTACTGAACAAATAATGGATTATTGAAGAAATTAAGGAAGAAATCAAATATTATCTGGAGACAAATGAAAATGAAAACACGACATACCAAATCATTTGGGACACAGCAAAAGCAGTCGTAAGAGGGAAATTCATTGCAATACAGGCTCACCTCACTAAACAAGAAAAAGCTCACATAAGCAACCTCAAACGAAGCCTAACAGAATTAGAAAAAGAAGAACAAACAAAGCCCAGAGTCAGTAGAAGGAGGGAAATAATAAAAATAAGAGCAGAAATAAACAATATTGAAACAAAAAAGACAGTAGAAAGGATCAATGAAACAAAGAGTTGTTGCTTCGAAAAAATTAACAAAATCGACAAACTCTTAGCCAGACTCACCAAGAAAAGAAGAGAGAAATCTCAAATAAATAAAATTAGGAATGAGAGAGGAGAAATCACAACAGATACCAAAGAAATACAAGGGATCATAAGAGAATACTATGAAAAACTATATGCCAACAAATTGAACAACCTAGAAGAAATGGACAAATGCCTAAACTCTTGCAACCTCCCCAAACTGAATCAGGAAGAAATGGAGAATCTGAATAGGCCAATCACAAGTAAAGAAATAGAAACAGTAATCAAAAACCTCCCCAAAATACGAGTTCAGGACCAGACGGCTTCTCTGAAGAATTCTACCAAACATTCAAAGAAGACTTAATACCTATCCTTCTCAAACTATTCCAGGAAATTGAGGAAGATGGAGTACTCCCCAACACATTCTATGAAGCCAACATCACTCTGATCCCCAAACCTGACAAGGACAACACAAAGAAGGAGAACTACAGGCCGATATCACTGATGAATATAGATGCAAAAATCCTCAACAAAATTCTGGCAAACCGAATACAGCAATACATCAAAAAGATAGTACACTATGATCAAGTGGGATTTATACCAGGGACACAGGGATGGTTCAACGTCCGCAAGTCAATCAACGTGAGACACTACATTAACAAAATGAGAAACAAAAACCACATGATCATCTCAATAGATGCAGAGAAAGCATTCGACAAGATCCAACATCCATTTATGATAAAAACCCTCAATAAAATGGGTATAGAAGGAAAGTACCTCAACATAATAAAGGCCATATATGACAAACCCACAGCCAACATCATACTCAACAGACGAAAACTGAAAGCCATCCCTCTGAGGACAGGAACAAGACAAGGGTGCCCACTTTCACCACTCCTATTCAACATAGTACTGGAGGTGTTGGCCAGAGCAATTCGGCAGGAAAAAGAAATAAAAGGAATCCAAATAGGCAATGAAGAAGTAAAACTCTCGCTGTTTGCAGATGACATGATCTTATATATAGAAAACCCCAAAGAATCCATAGAAAAACTGTTAGAAACAATCAACAGCTACAGCAAAGTTGCAGGGTATAAAATCAACATACGTAAATCAGTAGCATTTCTATACACTAACAATGAACCAACAGAAAAAGAACTCAAGAACTCAATCCCATTCACAATCGCAACGAAAAGAATAAAATACCTTGGGATAAATTTAACCAAGGAAGTGAAAGATTTAGACAATGAAAACTACAAGACTTTCTTGAAAGAAATTGACGACGACATAAAGAGATGGAAAGACATTCCATGCACATGGCATGGAAGAATAAACATAGTTAAAATGTCCATTATACTTAAAGCAATCTACAGATTCAACGCTATCCCAATCAGAATCCCAAGGACATTCTTTACAGAAATTGAACAAAGAATCCTAAAATTCATATGGGGCGGCAAAAGACAGCGAATTGCTACAGCAATCCTGAGTAAGAAAAACAAAGCCGGAGGCATCACAATCCCCGACTTCAAAACATACTACAAAGCTACAGTGATCAAAACAGCATGGTACTGGTAGAAAAACAGGTGCATAGATCAATGGAACAGAATTGAAAGCCCAGAGATAAAACCACACATCTACGGACAGCTAATCTTTGACAAAGGAGCTGAGGCCCTACAATGGATAAAAGAAAGTTTCTTCAACAAATGGTGCTGGGAAAACTGGACAGCCACATGTAAAAGAATGAAAATTGACCATTCTTTTTCACTATTTACAAAAATAAACTCAAAATGGATCAAAGACCTAAAGATTAGGCCTGAAACAATAAGTCTTCTAGAAGAGAATATAGGCAGTACACTCTTTGACATCACTTTCAAAAGAATCTTTTCAGACACTATAACTTCTCAGATGAGGGAAACAATAGAAAGAATAAACAAATGGGACTTCATCAGACTAAAGAGCTTCTTGGCAAGGGAAAACAGGATTGAAACATAAAACAGCCCACTAACTGGGAAAAAATATTTACAAGCTACTTATCCGACAAAGGATTAATCTCCATAATATACAAAAAACTCACACAGCTTAACAACAAAAAAACAAACAACCCCATCAAAAAATGGGCAGAGGACATGAACAGACATTTCTCCAAAGAAGACATAAGTATGGCCAATAGACACATGAAAAGATGTTCATCATCACTAATCATCAGGGAAATGTAAACCAAAACTACACTAAGATATCACCTTACACCCGTTAGATTGGCAAAAATATCCAAAACCAAGAGTGACAAATATTGGAGAGGTTGTGGAGAAAAAGGAACCCTCATACACTGTTGGTGGGAATGCAAACTAGTGCAGCCACTATTGAAAACAGTATGGAGATTTCTCAAAAAGTTAAAAATAGAAATACCCTATGACCAGTCATCCCACTACTGGGTATCTATCCTAAGAACCTGAAATCAGCAATCCCAAGAGTCCCATGCACCCCTATGTTCATCGCAGCATTATTTACAATAGCCAAGACGTGGAACCAACCTAAATGCCCAGAAACTGATGACTGGATAAAGAAGATATGGTATATATACACAATGGAATACTACTCAGCCATAAAAAAGGACAAAATTGTTCTAATTCACATCAACATGGATGGACCTTGAGGGTATTATGTTAAGTGAAATAAGCCAGACGGAGAAAGACGAACTCTATATGACTCCACTTATAGGTGGAAGTTAACGTGTAGACAAGGAGAACTGATCGGTGGTTACCAGGGAAAAGGGGGCATGGGGGGAGGCCACAAAGGGTGAAGTGGTGTACCCACAACATGACTAACAATAATGTACAACTGAAATCTCACAAGGTTGTAATCTATCATAATCTTAATTTAAAAAAAATGTGAATCCACTTTCAAATAAAATTATGCTATTGCACATGTAGTTCAAGAACCTTATAGCAGTATATTCCCAATTCCTCTCTCTCTCTCCTGTGCCGTTGTTCTCATACATTTCATTCTTACATATCCTATAAACACACAATACATTGTTAATATGGTTGCTTTAAACAGTCAGTTATTTTTTAGAGCAATTAAAATAAGACAAAAATGAAAAAAAAGAAGTCATTTTCATAAAAGATATAATCTCACTACCTGGAAACTGTAATTTCATGATGATATTCAATTACTTAATGAGATCCTTGTGTAATACATCGTATACATACATACAAACATATTCTTTGCGGGGAGGGCTCTTATTTTGGGGAGGAAAAAACCTAAGTGAAAACTGAGTGGACAGCTTGATAAACCTAAGACAGGAAAATACAGTGAACCAAAGGGCCTTGTAGAGTATGCTCTATTTTCTCTCGGGAGCCCAGGGCCTCTGCAAAAAACATCCACAACAGCCATAGAAAATGCACATTTTATTCTGCTGCTCCTTCTAGCAGATACTGATTTGGATTTTTAATGAGAAACAAGCTTGCATTCATGATCCAAATTTTAAAATCTCTAGGTCACTGTGTAAGAAACAGACAAATAGATTTTGCTTTTCAGCGCCTTGGATTAGCTAAAACAACTATGCCCTCTAGCCTCTGACATCTGTACTGCAAAGACCATTTTAACAGCATTTACTTCAGCTTTATCCTCCTCAACTTTGGTTCTTGAAGCCAAAAGCCAGCAAAAATGTGGATCAGATTCACAAAGTCCCCTACAGTGAAGTAAATAAAGCAATTAATCTCATTTGGTTGCACAAACATGGTTATCGTGAGGTTCATTTGCCCTCTTAGCTCTATTGGAAAAAAATGAACTTTAAATTGCTTGTACACTACACTTTTGTGCTTATATTTTAAACCTTTACATATTATTGGAAAAATGCTCCCTAAAAGATTGCTAGGTAGGAAGTTATCCATCATTTCCTAATAAAGGTACATGACTAAACTCATAATGACAAATTATGGCAGTTGCCTGCCTGACCTTCATTAACCATCTGGTATATAGGATGCTGATCTTTAAAAAGCCACCTCAGCATCTTTAAAAGATGCTTTGATTTGATCTATTTCTACTTCTTCTTTGAGGCAATCAGGCTGGGAGTTCTGAGAACACATTCTGTTTGTTTATTTGTTTCTTTGATCCCTTTATGTCCTGTCTGCATGCAAGGGCACACCTCACCTTGAAAGAACTCATCAGCGGTTCTCAGGAACAGAAGATTTAGTGCCTTCATCTTGGGCCACCTTTAACAGAATTTCATTTTTTTTCTCTGTGATTTTGAACAATGCATATATTTGAACACACTAACAGCATTCTGGCCAAGTCTTTTTGATGGAGTTGGAATTCAGATCAGTTGTCAGGTTAGTGGAAATACCTTCCTACCTGGATTGAATCACTGTTAGTTGCTCTGATCAACTGGGATACATGATTAAGAGAGAAAAAAAATATTGAAAAGAGACCTTGGTCAATCCAATTTTATTTCATGAATAAAGACAAATGACTGGCTTATTTTAGTTAGGGAGACCAGGAAGGAAGAAGAAATAATTTTAAGGATTAAATGCTTCCAGCAATCAGTTTCTGGGTTTTTAAACCCAAACGACGGACCTCATTTGGTTGTTTTTAAAAGCTACTTGAAAATAAAATGAGAACCATTTGAGAGATCTTCCCTGGTATACAGAGGATTTGATTTATAACAACAGCTATTTGTGCTTGAACACTTTGTGTCACACGAACTTCTGTGCTTGACATCTCCATCAGAGAGAACAAACAAAGATAACCTTGGAGCCTTAAAAGCTCGAACTATCTTGGAGCTTTGAAAGGTCTTGTCATTTCAGAAGTGCAGGAATGGGAATGCTTTCATGTGTGCAAGGGGAGCTTAACAGATCCCCCAAAGCCCCAGATAACTGTCTTCCCATGACTTAATTATCCTTAAATTTTCAATTTTTTACGTTGCTTGAAATTCTCCTCAAGGAGAAATTCATTTGATTTACTAATATCAAGTCCTCTTATAAGGATAGCAAATACTTCTGGAATGGTTAAGGTAATCTTTGTCATTCACAAAGAATGTATATAACTGGGTGGCATTGGTTTAAGTCTTTGGGACAAGAAAGGATTTTTTTTAAGTCTTCAAAATCATATCACACAGTAGGAAATTCAGTATCGGTCCTGTTTAGGAGGCCCTCCTTCTCTCTAGCATTATATAAGAATCCCAAGTAGCTTGTGCTGTTTAAAAAATGTTGGGGGGCTGGCCCCATGGCCGAGTGGTTAAGTTCGTGCGCTCTGCTGCAAGCGGCCCAGTGTTTCGTCGGTTCGAATCCTGGGCGCGGACATGGCACTGCTCATCAAACCACGCTGAGGCAGCGTCCCACATGCCACAACTAGAAGGACTCACAACGAAGAATATGCAACTATGCACCGGGGGGCTTTGGGGAGAAAAAGGAAAAAATAAAATTAAAAAAAAAATGTGGGGATGGGAGCCTGGCATTGAGCTCATCATAGTTGCAGAGATCCTCGTTATTCATACTTATGTGGTTTTCTGCTGATCATGGCATCTGCTACCTCTGCACCCAAGTCAGCCACTGGGCACAAGTGTCAACTAGACCCCATCACCTCTCCACTTCTTCTTGGTTCTAGAAGGCATCCATACTCATAACTGGGTTCTCCACTCTTGTTCAATCAACAGATCCCTCCCTCCCTGTAAAATCCTGCTGTTAAAAAAAAAAAAAAAAAAAAAGAGGCAGGCTTTTGAAAACAAAAACTTTTTAACCTTCCCCTGAGCAAAGAAGGCTCCAGACCTCCAGGATACTTGCTCTTTTGAGAAAGGAAAGGTAAAAGCCTCTTTACGGAGAACTTTTTTGTTCAGGTTATCTATTGCTAGGTAACAACCCCCACTAGGATGGCTCAAAACAATACTAATTCTTTATTTTGCATTCAAACATGGGAGTTGACAGGACTCAGTTTTCACTTAGGTCTCTCATGTGGTTGCAGTGAAAAGGTGAGTGGGCCTTGGGTCATTGTGGAGGCTTTTTCACTCACATAACTGATGCCTGCACTGGGAATACTCCAACAGCTGGGGCTGGAACAGTTCAGACTCCTTGGGCATCTCTCTCCTTGTCTGTGGTGTCTCCATGAGGTCAAGGTAGCGCTAGGGTCATGGAATTCTTACAGGGTGGCCGAGGCTCCTAGAGTGACTAGAGTGAGTATCCCAAGAGATGCCAGCAAAAGCTGCAAAGGCTTTTCTAATCTAGCCTCAAAAGTGACTCAGTGTCACCTCCACTGTATTCTGTTCATTGAGGCACTCTCAAAGATCTGTTCAGGTTCAAGGGGAGGTTCCATAGACTTTGGCTGATGGGAGGAGAGTGAAAGAATTTGTGGACATGTTTAAAAACCACCACAAGAGTTTATAAGAAAAAAAGAAATGACTTGTTTCTGAATTAGGTCATCCTTTTCTCTTGTGTCCACCCACAACTATCAGGCTGCTGCAAACTCTTTTTGGCTTGGAAATTCATTTGCCTTCCATTTCCCATCCTCTTTGTAGAGCTCTCTTGCTCTCAATTTTGGTCCCACTGACCCAAATCCTGATTATACCTCTCAAGCATGCCCCTCTAGACTAAACTGGGTTGGGTTCTATTTGTGATCACTCTTTGCTATTTTGTGTACAGGAAAACGTGGGCAAATATTATTTATACCCCTGGGGAGGATGCTGGGAACCCAAGTTCCAGCCTGAGCAAGAAATAGCTTCAGTTTTTCTGGAAGAGTGATTGGGAAAGTGCTAGAGGCGCCCAGGTTTGAAGAGAGCTAGGCCAAAAAGAATGGTGTACATATGGAAGTGGCAATCTTTATTTCAACAGTTTGCTGGACTTTCTCCTCTGTGACTAAGAATTGAGTAGAATTTCTCTGACCTTCATCTCTTTCCTCTCGAATGCCATGGCCCTCTCAGGACACAGAGCACAAATTGACACTGTCTGTCCTGATTGTAGCTCCAAGGATAAGAATAATGATATTCTTAGATAAAAATAGTGAGGTGGTTACCTCTGGGCCGCCACTCTCACCTAGAAAATGGGCAGCTTTGCATGATTAGGTAGGTAAAGGATTAATTATCTAAAACTCCTACTGTGATACAAGTTGGGCCCATATTGGTTCTGTAGCAGTATTTTTTCTTTAGCAAGATGTATCCTAAGCTCTGAACTACCCACTTACAAAATAAATGGAAACATAAACCCACTGTAAATTGGACATTACTTGTAATAAGCGAGGGTCTTACCATGTTAACAGTGATTCAGAATCAACTTGCAGCACAAATTCTTTCTGACACTTTTATTGAACTATTTTTTTAAAACAATTCACAAAATTTTGGCAGATTTGATCCGTTTTGGATTTTTAAAATATTATTTTAATAAAGTTCCTCCTCAAAAAAGTGCCTATTCATTACACAAAATTCTGTGAGCTATTTCTTTCAGCTCCAGTAATAAAAACATCAAGAAGGCAATTTTGTTGCCTCTTCTGTATGTAATGAATCTTTTCACATTTCTTCTGGTTGATTTCTTAAAAAATAATAAAGAATGACTGACTGAACCATGCTTCTCACATTGGTCTACGATGCTGTGTGGTTAATGGTCCAGTCTTACATCTGCATGGGGCCAGCTGTCAAAGATGGCACCATGGGGAATGCACTACAGTTTTAAGACATGTTGCAGAGTCACATATGTCCATAAATCTAAATTCACCAGAATGCTGATGGGAACATAGTCATCATCAGATTTGAAAATAAATCCTTTATTGCTTTCATTTTGAACTTCATCCTTTACTTGACTCAAATTATCTTTATCAGATAATGGATAAGGGGCCTCATAATGAGTGAACAAGTTTTCAAGAGCAATCTCATTTGCAAAACTTCTTAAAATTCTTATCAGAGCCCATTTTGAACATAGCCAGGGCCATTATCTCTGTTCCCTTTAAGAAAAACCTCCTTGACCTAGCTAATATTGGTGATATTTTATAGTTAACACATAATGAGAGCAATAGTTAAAACCATAAATCCACTTAATAAGTGCAGAGAAAGAAATTTTAAATCTACATAGATTGCCAACCACACCATAAAAATATGGTGCCTCATCCCACACATGGTAAAGACTGGCATGCCCACCTACAAAACTGTCTCTACCCACTTGATAAAAATCATTTATTTATTTATATATAAAATAGCCCTGAAGTTTTCTAGAAGAGAGGAAAAAAAATGAAATTTAGGCCAAACACTTCCTCATCAGTTCCTGAAAAGTCAATGCAGTTACTGTTAATTTATTTAATGACCTAGGATTATAACTATATAAGTAATACCTTCCTTTCTTGAATCTTCATAAGAATAAGTATAAAATCTTAAACAGGTACACATTCTTAAAAGAAGTATAAAATAGGGGCCGGCCTGGTGGCGCAGTGGTTAAGTTTGCATGTTCTGCTTCGGTGGCCCGGGGTTCACAGGTTCGGATCCTGGGTGCGAACATTGTACCTCTTGTCAAGTCATGATGTGGCAGGTGTCCCACATAAAATAGAGGAAGAAAGGCATGGATGTTAGCTCAGGGCCAGTTTTCCTCAGCAAAAAGTGTGGATTGGCAGCAGATGTCAGCTCAGGGCTAATCTTCCTCAAAAAAAAAAAAAAAAGTATAAAATTAAGTATAAAATAAAAAATAAGCATAAAAAAGTATATTTAGATGAGATTTAAGCATATCTTTTCTCTGCCCCCTACCTGCCCCCCCAACCAATTCCACACCCTGGAAGGGTTTTTCACTACACAGAAGTTGAGGGAACTTGGGCATGTTCCTCAAACCTCTCTGAGCTTCCAGGACTTCATCTGTGGGCAGAAAATACTTTCACATGGGGTAAGTAGACAAAGAGCAGGAGTAAAGGTGGTCAGTTTATTATCTCTCCAACTGGGAATAGGTCTCCTTCTTCCAAATCTTAGACCTTGGTAAATCACTGTTTAAAACAGCTTACCAAGGGGCCAGCCCAATAGTGTACTGGTTAAGTTCACAAGCTCCGCTTCAGTGGCCTAGGGTTCACCAGTCGGATCCCAGGTGCAGACTACACACTGCTCATCAAGCCATGCTGTTGTGGGGTCCCATATACAAAGTAGAGGAAGATTGGCACAGATGTTAGCTCAGGGATAACCCTGCTCAAGCAAAAAGAGGAAGATTGACAACAGATATTAGTTCAGGGCCAATCTTCCTCACCCAAAACAAAACAAAACAAAACAAATAATAATAATAATAATAATAACAATAAAAATAAAATAGGCTACCAGCACCCTCCTCTCGCTTACCTTTGTTCCACCCCAGAGCCTCCCTCAGAGCCTGCCATTCTCACATCCTGTGTCACCATAATTGTCTAACTTATCTGGTTCTGCATAGGGGCCCCTAAGGAATGCTGAAGAAAATCCCATGGGTGGAATTACAGATGCATGGTTCCAGCCTCAGCAGAGCCCCTCCCCTCAGCCTTACACATGTTCCGGAGTGTTCTTGTGTCCATTCACCATCAGAGGCTATTTCACTCAGTCTCCTCCTTGGTCTCTACTATCCCTTACTCTCCATTCTCTCCCTCAGCAGATGATCTTGCCTCTTGTAACAGTAGAAAGGTAGAGACCCTAAGGCAGGCGATCGACTTCGCTCTTCCTCCCCTGCTCTCATCCTAGCTCTGCTCCTCGTTTCTTTAATTTTATCCCATTTCTAGTGTACCTTCAAGCTTTCCTTTTTCAGTGACTTCTCCTCAGCTTATAAATGTGACCATGCTTCTCCAATCCAAAAAGAGCTCCTAACAATTCTGCTTTCCCCTCTAGCCACCTTCAACCCCCAATCTTATTTCTCTTTCACTGCCAGTATTCCGAAAAGAGTGTCCTGGATTCATTGTCTCCATTTCCATCCAGTCTGTGTTCCACTCCCACCACGTTATTGATGCTGCTATGATTACCAAGTCCACCGATCAATTCAGTTACTAGGAATGGTGCTAGGCGTTGAGGATACAGTAGTGAACAAGGCAGACATGATTCTAATCTTCATGGAACATGAAATATAGTGAGTTCAGGACTTCTGAGAAACAATTGCTGAGATGAGATTAGACACGCAAGAGATTTATTGAGGGAAATGCCTGTGCAGGATAATGGAGCTGGAGTAAGCAGATCGTATTGCAGATCTGATACCTGTGAAAGGAGAGAAGGCAGGAAGAGTTGGATGGGAAAAGCCACAGACAACAGTGCAGCTCTAAGAAAATCTCAACAGTGTTGATAGGATATTAGTGAGCAAAAGTTTCCTGTTAGAGGAATCCTGTGTTGAATGGAAGCGGGCTGGCTCTATTACCTCTGCTGTGCTCAGTCAGTAATTGGGAACAGCTTGTAGGAAACATGCCTTAGTGTTCCCGGGGGAAACAGGTAGAGGTTTTCAGTAACTGTGTTCCTATAGCAGGTGGGAGATCTGCACAGCACTTCTCCATGATCGCCATGGTCTACACCATATGCTGCACAGATTCACTTCTCCATGGTCTGCATGTGCCTCTATTCCTGAAGGGAAACTTAGAAGAGAGAGGTGAGTGGGATGAACTACAGCCCTGGTTGCTGCATTTGATCTCAGGGCTTCAGCGATAACCATGCTCTCCCTCCTCCCATTCTAAATTCCCCTCACCCTCAGCTATCTCCTTTGCTGGGGTTTTTTTTTTTTTTTTGGCTTATCTAGTAGTATTACCCAACTCTCATACCTGAGGTGTCTGATCTCTTGGAAGTCACACCCTTCTCAGGCCAGGGTTCCTGCATATGTCCATTCATGGTTACAACTGGGCAAGGGAGTACCAAGAAACATCCAAGTGAACCACCTTGGTTCCACACATCTTCCTTCCTGTGCTCATTTTGTCAAAGCAGCCCTACCTCCTTCTGCTGTTTGAGGTAAGTTATCTGTGCCAAGATGGTGACTCCTCTTCTCACCTGCTGGTCCTTGGACATATGGAGTCCAAAGTGATCTGGTAGCCATCATAGCTTGTAGTTAACGGAGACCCCTGATATGTCTCCTCACAAGAGTGCACCCCTTTGGTGACCAGGACCTCAAATCCTACAGAGTCTAGAGTTGAAGGGATGAGATACACAGAATCCCCAGTGGGTCATTGAAAGTGATGGTAAGTGGGGCCATTTCTGTTTCTACTCCTTGGCTTCCAGATCCATGCATCCTTCCTATTGAGGTCATTTAGAGGTCTCTGATGGCACCCCACCCTTGCAGAGTATTACATCTAAAGATGGTACTTTTTTTTAAATTGCGGTAACATTGGTTTATAACATTATGTAAATTTCAGGTGTACATCATTATATATTTCGATTTCTATGTAGATTACATCATGTTCACCACTCAAAGACTAATTACAATCCGTCACCACACACATGCGCCTAATCACCCCGTTTGCCCTCCTCCCTCCCCTCTTCTCCTCTGGTAACCACCAATCCAATCTCTGTCTCTATGTGTTTGTTTGTCATTGCTTTTATCTTCCACTTGTGAGTGAGATCATATGGTGTTTGACTTTCTTCCTTGGACTTATTTCGCTTAGCATAATACCTTCAAGGTCCATCCATATTGTCACAAATGACCAAGTTTCATCATTTCTTATGACTGAGAAGTATTCCATCGTGTATATATACCGCATCTTCTTTATCCATTCATCCCTTGATGGGCACCTAGGTTGCTTTCAAGTCTTGGATATTGTGAATAATGCTGTGGTGAACATGGAGGTGCATGTTAAAGATGATATTTCTGATGTGCCTTCAGTAGATTGTCCCTGTGCCCTATGAGGCTGGTTGATTCTGAAGGGTGCAGTGGGTGATCCAAACAGCGGGTTCTTTGCTGAGAAGTAGTTCCCCTGATTGGATGCTATGTTATGTGGGATTCCATCCTGTGGATCAAGCATTCTGTAAGCCCCCAGATAGTGATGCTGCCTGAGGATCTGTGGAGAAGAAAGGCAAACTCATATCCAGAATGGGTATCTATCTTTGTGAGGGTGAACTGTTGGCTATTCTAACGTGGAAGGGGCTCACTGTCATTTACTTGCCACCAAGGAGATAGTTGGTTTGCTTAAAGAGTAGTACCAGATTGGGGAATCAACACTGATTGGTGTCTGCTGCTCACAGGTTGGACATTCAGAGGCGGTGGCAGCCACACTAGCCTTAGCAAATGGAAGTACATGCTGTTAAGATTCATGTGTAGCCTCCATCTCTGCCACTGGACCACTCTGATTATGTGCTCATCATTCCAACTCTAGGATGGCAGTGATGAAAGCTGGCTAATATCAACAGCCATTTTTTCTACTTGATTGTTCACTCTCTCTTCCACAGCGTATGCTTTCTGCTGGGCATTAATGTGTGAAATAAAAATCTTCGTACTTTTGACCCACTACCACACGCTATCCATTTGCTTTTACTCCAGAACTTCTAGTGCTTTTCATTTTAGGCCCCTGACCATCTGGTTAGGTCATTGGTCACTGCCCAGGAATCTATATATATTCTTACTTTCGGCCACTCGTTCTTGCACACAAAGTTAATGATGAGGCCTATCACCTGTTCACTGGAAAGATTTTCATCTCCACTATTTTAAGGGCCATCTCTGAATATGCTGCTTACAGCTGTCATCTATTTTTAGCTTGTACCCACATACTGAGCTGATCCATATGCAAACCAAGCTTAGGCTTTTCCCCCTCCTACAGTTGGTTATAAGGGGCCCCATATACAGTCATAGATGTGATCTGGGACAGGGGTTCCGGTACACCTGTGGTGGAGGGCTGGGCTACCTGCTCATGCAGCTTACTTGAGCCCTCTGGTCTTGCTTCTGTCTATAGATGTTAAGCACACCAGCAATTTTGCCCCTTGGGCTACCATGTTCTACTAATTTTCTTCACAACTTCCTAGAGTCAAGCACCCTTGGTTGCCTCTCCATCCTTGCTGGATAATTGTGGCCACCTGGCTTTTAGTGGCTGAGCACCACTACTTGGCCTCTAACACTTCACTTCTCCATCATGAGTCCAGCACTGGGATCACCTCTCTTATCATCATCCCTGGCCTGCAGAGGAGGGCACCCCTGAACTTTTGAGTGTTGCTTGTGCCCCTCTCACCAGCACCTTCCTGATGGCCTTGGTGAATCATGTATCCCTTGGCCCCATCCATGGAATATATAATCCTACAGTAGGTCTTCCGGTTTCACATAATATATCCGCTCCAGCATCCTGCTTTCTTCAGCCCTTTTATTCCATCCTCTCCCATGTGCAGGGCAACTCAGGCATTTCCACCTTGTCCAGCATAGGACATCATTTTTTTCCAGGCTTCAAAGAGCCACCCTAGCTGAAAGTTTGTCCCATCCCCTTGGGTCCTTGCCAGGGTGGTAAATCCTGTGTCCTGAAAAAAGCATGACAAGTCACTGATCTTTTGCTTGTCCAGTTTTATATTCTGCCTCCCTTGATCAAGCACCCGCAAAATTCAATCCCAGTGGTATTCCCAGGAAAATGTATATTCATGCTGGCTAATTCTTGCAGCTTCTTCAATAGAAATCTCCTTCTTTCCTTCTCAGGTCCAAAAGTCCCCAGCCAGGTTGTGTGTGGATTTAACTCTAATAATTAGCCTGCAGTCAGGAATGATTAGTTCCTGAGGGGCTTATCTATTGCTTTATAGGGGAAAGAATTCCACAGAATCTTCTCTCTCAGAGATGCTAGCTCTTCCTCTGTAGAGGTGGGCCACTTCTCCATGCTCTGAGATTTCAGGGGACTATGCGGAGAAGCACCCACCCAGATGTCCCCATTTCATGTTTCGGGGTCCCAGATTTTCCAATCTCAGTCCTTATCTTAGCACAAAGACCTGCTTTGGCTGAGCACTTAAATATCACTGGAGTTCAGCTACCTCAACTACCAGATCTTGATTTGGCTCCTCAGCTGTGATGCTCTCCCATTGCAGGCGGTAAGGATCTCTTTGTAAGAGCTACCTGTAAGATCCTGGTAAGAGCTACCAGGTAAACTCTCACACGTAGCCTTTAACTGTTTGTTAACAACTCTTGGTCTCCCATTATCCCTCTATGGGGCTTCAATGCAACTTAGTAATAACAAGCCAACAACACTGTAGGCTTTGTTCTCCCTGTATTTTGCAGATGCCTGCATCATCTCACTGATGAGGGCATTCCCCTCCACTGGATGCTTCCCAGATCCTCAGCTTCCCAACATCACCTTCCAACCTCATCTACTGCCATCTGTCTTCTCTCACAAGCATCATAAGCTCCTCACCATTCTGCAAACAACTTTTTGCTGCATCATGCCTACATGCCCTTGCCTATGCTATACCTCTGCTTACAGTTTTCACTCTTCTCCACCTGTGTGATCCATCATTCAAGTTCAGCTCAAGCATCATTTGAGAAAGTCATAGAGTAAACATGAATTTGCTTTAAGGTCAAACAGACCAGGATTGTGATTCCAGCTCTGCAAGAATCCAGCAGTTTCCTTGGAGTATAAACTCTTCTGTTAGTGCCAAAACTGCAGGGCTAATGAGTCTCCTGGTAAACCCTGGAGTGCAGCTCCAGTTGAGGGTGTAGTAAGGTACCCATACATACTGGGTGCAAATGGGAGCTGAACTGGGGTTTGGGCCTTTTAAAAATGCGTCCAAGAACTTCTAAAGGCCAAACTACCTCTGCAGGCTGTGGGAACCCTAGGCCAGTTAGAGGATTTGAGGTAGTGATTGCTGGACCGGGTAAATATGAAGCAGTTGACTTAGTGACTAAGACTTTGGAGCCAGATGGATGGATCTAAACTCAAATCTTGACTCTACTACTCAGCTGAATGACTGTGGGCAATTTACTTAAGTTCTTTGAGCCTCAGTTTCCTCCTGGGAGACTTGGAAACAATAAGCGTAGCTTATAGCATGGTAGTGAGGGTTGGCTGAGAGAATAATAGAAAGCATCCAATACTCTGCTCTGCACATTTATAGGAGCTGGATGAAATGTGGAAACATTGATTAGTCCACGTTCCCATCTCAGGTGAGGGTCTCTCTTTAGGACAGAGGACCTGTCATAGATGGTGAAAGGGATTTCCTAAGTGGGTTTCATGCCTGATGAGGAGGCCCTGTTGGCCTCCTTTGTCTTTAAATCTCTTTGTTCTTCCTTCTTTCCTGACTCTTTCCTGCATATTTGGTGCTCCATTTCTGCCCAGATTGCTGAGCACAGTTCTCTCCAGCTTGTGCCCAACACTTTGAACCTCATTTACTCCTTCACTTCATCAACATTTACCTGTTCTGCCTCTGTTTAGTTAGGGCCTTGCTGAGGAGCCACCTAATTAATCTGGTGAAGCAATTAAGGGCAAAGGATCAGTGGCTGATAATGCTGCATTCCTCCTAAGGAGTCTGCTGTACTTTAATAGGAGTCTCCTTAACTTGAGGCAATGGAGTGACTAATAAGCTAATTTAAGGACCATTGCAAGGTCAACATCACTGGGACAACAACCTACATAAAATCCAGTTGGAGGACTGAACAGGAGAGTGCGTGCCAGACACTGGCTGAGAGCAGGGCTCTCCTGCCCCTTGAAGTCAGTTCACATTGCTGAGGGGACAGAGCTGCTTCAAGGAGCTCACCAAGATGAACTGTGCAGTGGAGAGGGCCCAGACGTGCACTTCTGGGTCCCTGCTTTGATTCAGGGCCTCAGTTTCTCTTGCCAGGACTGATGCAGAAACCTCTTGTTAGGTCTCCCTGCCTCCTTGAATAGGTCTCTTTCTAGTCTTTCTTCCACACCAATGATGGGGGACCTTTAGAAGATGCCATTCTGAGGATGTCATCTCTTGCTCAAAATCTTTTGTTGGGTCCTCATTATGTACAACGTAAGGTCTGAACTCCTCAGCCTGACACAGGCCCCTCCTGCCTGGCCTTTGCTCTCTTCTCCAGGCTCATCTCCTGTCACCCCCATCACACACCACACCCCAGACGAATGGAAAGACTTGCTGTTCCCTAAAGTTCCCCGGACCTGGCATTTGCAGTTTCCAACACCCGGACTGTCATCTGCCTTGCCCCACTCCCACACCGCCCCATCTGCTTGTTGTCCCGTAGATTGCCCCGTGGGCTCCTGTTCATTTTTTCAGGACTCATCTATGATCACATCTGGTGAAATCTTCACAATCCCTCCACCCTCTCTTCACCCTGGCACAGTAGGCCATTTTCTCTTTTGTGTTACCTAGCACACCTCTGATATAGTATTTCTCCTTTAAGAGAGTTGCTTGTGTAATACGTTTCATCTCACGTTAGGTGAAAGCTCTTTGAGCATTTGGAGCATGTCCTGTTTGTTTGAATCCTCAGCCTCAGGGATGCAGGGGGATCAATAAGTGTGTTCTGAGTGAAATGAATATGTCTATGAATGACTAGAATTTAATTTGCATTCTACCACATATTATTGGGCAATTTAATTAATTAATTAATTATTTTGATGAGGAAGATTGTCCCTGGGATAACATCTGTGCCAGTCTTTCTCTACTTTGTATGCGGGATGCTGCCACAGCATGGTTTGACAAGTGGTGTGTTGGTCCGCACCCAGGATTTGAAGCCGCGAACCCGAGGTCCCTGTAGCAGAGCACACGAACCCAACCACTACGCCACCAGGCTGGGCCCTGGGAAATTTATTTAATCTCTCAGTGCCTCTGCTTCCTATTTTGGCAAATGAGGATAAAATACCTACCTATGAGGATGGAAATGAGATTTTATGTACAGGAAGTGTCCTGCCCCATGCTAGGTGCAGAATAAATAGACTGTCACTTTGGGCTGCTGCCTCCATCTTTGCCCACCTGGGTGTATATCTGAGTTGAGTTGAGTTACAGTACCTCTGAAGACATGTCCCCAGAGTCACAAGGGAAATCAGGAAACTGAAAAGGGGAAGCCAGTATTTGCTGAGCACTTTCTGCATGCCTAGCCTTGTGCTTGACATTTTATTTGTTGTTCCCCAGGCTTCTTCTTCTACCTTGGGTGTCTGACTTGCTGACTGCACATAGTTGGAGAGTAACAGTGGTTGCTCAATGAACATTTTAATCTAAATGAATTGAATAGAATCTTTTTTACATTGATTCAGAGTTTGAGGGCCATTTTCTTCTGCTGTACCTTCTCAGTAATTAAGTAACAAATTTTCCTCAAACAACTACTATTATGTGGACAGATTTACATGCTGTTACTGCTGGTTGCTTGAAAGAGACTAGTCTTGCAGACTGGAATAATGTGTTTGGCTCCCAATTTTTGCCAGCTTCATTAGTAAAGAATTTGAAGAAATAAATCTCTAGTGTAAACTGACATTTTCTCTACCAACAGCAAATAGAGGAAATGAAAGGGAGAGAGAAAGAGTGAGAGAGGCATTCCTATATGTGTATAGATACCTAGGGAGATAAATGTCTCCTCCGTTTGATAGCTATTCAGAGCACTCCACTAGCCTGGATTCTTGGAATGGCTTGTTTGCTAAATGCTAGGAGAATCAAGTAACTGTAAGGGATTAAAATTGCAATGGAATGCCAATCTTCGTGATGTATTGTCTGCCGAAATAAATTGACAAGGAAATCTTTCAGGAACCAGAACCAGAAGACCATCTAGATATAAAAGGAAAAATACTACAATGAACTCTTGGTCACTGAACACTTTTAAAACAAAGGGAGGTGACGATAAAACACCGTTTCCTCAACTTTATGCAAATTCAATCTGTCAGTACCTGAGTAACACTGTCCCAGTCCTTCACTACAGGTATGAATTGTAGTATATGCTATTGTTTGTTGCCTACAGAATGTTGTCTCTTAAGAAATGTATACCCCAAAGGGTATATAATGGTATTTTGCTGATGTTTAATTTGAATGTGTTTATTTAGTCTAAGCAATTATTTATAGAATGCCTAGTATGTGCCAGATAGTTTTTTAGGCACTGAGTATATAGCAATAAGAACAATGGCTGCTCTCATGGAGTTTACATTCTGAAGGCTGAGGCAGGGGATAGATCAAGAAAACATAGCAGTTAAATAAATTGATGAACAAGAAAACTATCAGAGAGTGAAAAGTGCTATGCATAGGGAACATGAGCATTCCTACAACGGGAATGGGCTTGGCACGTTGAAGGAACAGAAGGCAGGTCAATATATTGGAGAGAAATGATAGGCGTACAGTAGGAGGTGAGATGGAACTTCAGACTTTGAAAGTCTAGACGTTGAGTTTGGATTTTATTAGTGCAGTGGGGACTGTTGGAAGGATTTTAACCTGAGCAGTGACAGAATCTGAAGAACATTTAAAAATGTGAGTGGAGAACAGAGTCCAGTGAGTCAAGAGTGGAAGCAAGATTTCCAGTTAGAAGGTATTGTTCTGGGTTGGGAAAAACCTGATGGTGGCATAGACTAGGAAAATACTAGTGAAGATGGAATCAGTGGAAAGAGGCTACGTATGGTTCACATTTGGCTTCTGTTTATTAATTGCTCATGAAAGTTTTCTAAACAAAATTTTAGGTGTGGGAACAAATTCCTGTGAGAAACTATTTGAATGCTGCCAAAGAGGTGGCAAAAGAACTAGAATATTTTTGTCTTTTTGACATTTAAGTACTAAATGTAGCCAAGCACTGACTTATGCTCTATCTCATTTAATTCTCATCACAACCCTATGAAGGAGATATTATAATTATTCCCATTTTATGAGATAGGGAACCTGAGGCTTGGAGGTCCAAGGTCATACACCTAATAAAAGTTATAGTTAGAACTTGCAGCCCAGGTTTGTTTCCACCAAAAGTAGTGCATTTATAATTTAACCACCAATTTAAACTGCTTTTAAAGAATAAAATATACAAGAGATTTGCTGTAAATATCTAGGACATTTTCTTCCTTTCCATCATAATTTTACCAAGGACTCTAGATTCTACCATTGAATAAATATCAGGTGAGGAGCATATGACTTTGGAATGGGACATAACAAAGAGGACCAAGTTGTTGCTGGATGGATTGTACATTTCCCATAAGCTCTAATGTGGGTGCAGGTGCCTCGCCAAGTACTTACAGTGCAGTCCTCTTGAGCTGAGAGCTGCTGAACAACCTACGTTTCTGTTCTAATTTTAAACGCCTGTTGATTCCATTTCTGTGCCTCTTAACCTTGTAGCCCTTTTTCTACACCCTCTTTCAATACCCTTGTTCAGGCCCTTATCACCTGGTGCCTAATCAGAATAATATTGGTAGTGCTTCATAGTTTACAAAACATCTTTTCACGTTATTACCTCAACTCTGACAACAAGGTGAGATAGATACCAGCATATTTTGTTGGTTTGTTGGTATGTGTATATCTTTTTTCACCTTTTAACATATTTGCAATTGAAATAGGTTTTACATTCAATGGCAACTTACAATTGCTACTGACCAGATAGCCGTTGTGGTGTGTTTTCCATTGCCTATGCTAGCTCAGTCTGACATATTTTTCCTGGTGGTATGCATGGAACTCACTGTTCTCAACTGCTATTTCCTAACAGACTATTTAATGAAGGAGTACAAGTCCTGGTTGTTCCCTAAAAACCTACTATTGGATACCTTGGGATATTTGCCAGCAACAAAATTTTCAGAATGAATGAGGCTTGAAAAAAATTTGCAGAGACACTAGTGGAGCACTCTTAAAAAAACGGTGTATCATCATGCAACTATGGCACAGAGGATGATGTATAGATAGAACATGGGTGTAGACTACTCTGAATCAAAGAGTGATCTAGAAGAGTTGCACTATGAATGCGAAGAAGTTTTAGGAATACCTTAACCCAGAAATTCCCAATCTTTCTTGGTTTATGGCATTTCTAGGGTCTCAGTACTTTTTTACAACAGCACTAGGCCAAAAGAAACATCCAACAGATCCATTTATTAAATACTTGGGTCCAAGAACTCAGTAGCCATCTGAAAACATCGTATTTTTATTTCATTCTTAAATAACTAGAATTATCTGCTAATGGGATGGGTGTGTTTTATGGGTACTGTACAACTCCCAAACCTCGGAATCAGATTGGACGCTGCCACCCTCATTTCCTGTTCCACGTTATTTTTGCAGTACTTGCCTTTCTACATCACAGCAATTGCCAATAACCCAGCCTCACAAAATACAATGTCATCAAAAGAGATGGAGCCTAATCTAATGTAGAAATAGTGAATAACCTTGAACTCATAGTTGGTACCATGTCTAACAGATGTCAAATATCACTGTGTTTCCCTTGAAAATATAAACTATCCCATGGCACCCCTGTGAGTTCACTGTGGCTCCTTGAAGTAGCCTGGTGCATGTTTTGGGAACCGTGGACTTAATCAATCCATTTCACTCATAGTTTACTTTTATGAATGCACAAGAGTAATATATGATAAAAAGCAATATCTAAGTATACAAGGGCAATTCAGTAAGTACAAAATAAAAATTCCAAAGTGATAAGAAATCATTTTGTCAATTTTACTGACACAAATTTTCCTTTCTTTGGGGTACACAAGTGCTTCTTATAACTGATGGCATTTCTGTTCTATTTCATGGATCAAGCTAATAAGGTGTTAGATTCTGAATTGATCTCCCTTCCTCTAGGCACTTGTGCTGTACTTTTGCCTTAACTCATAATTTTCATTACGCCCCTTCTCCTTATCAAAATATTCAGTAATACGGGGCTGGCCCCATGGTGTAGTGGTTAAGTTTGCACACTCCGCTTCTGCAGCCCAGGTTCACAGGTTTGGTTCCCAGGTGCAGACCTACATGCTGCTTATCAAGCCATGCTGTCGCAGCGTCCCACATACAAAACAGAGGAATATTGGCACAGATATTAGGTCAGGGACAATCTTGCTCAAACAAAAAGAGGAAGATTGGCAACAGATGTTATCTCAGGGCCAATCTTCCTCACCAAAAAAAAAAAAAAATTCAATAATTTGCCTTTGCTTATAGGATAAATTCTAGGTTTCTCAATGTGACAGGTAATGCTCTCTGCAGTCTATTCTAATATACCCAACTTTGTAGCCTTATGTGAGAAGACTCTCAGCTTGCATTCTCTATTAATTGGTAAATCACTTCTCCACTCTAGCCCTCAGTTTCCCCATCTATAAAATGAGAGGTCTTTATTGTTTTCACTTAGCTATGCACTTTTTAGACTGTTGAACACTGTTTCTTAGACCAGCATTTGGGACCAATGGACTAGATTCTTACTACTCAAATGATAGCCTTAGACCAGGGGCATCACATCACCTGGAAGCTTGTTGGAAATGCTAAATTGCAGGTCAGCGTGAATCAGAGGCTGCATTTTAATATGATCCCCAGGCACATTAAAGTGTGAGAAGCCTTAGACTTAGATGCTATCCAGCAGGAACATTATCTGTTATCTGATTCCTTTGTACAGACTTGACACAGCTGCCAAACCATGGCTTGCACTATGACTTGTCTCTAACTAATCTTGTACAGTAGTCCCCCCTTATCCACGGGGGATAGCTTTCAAGACCCCCAGTGGATGCCTGAAACCACAGATAGTACCGAACGCTATATATAGTATGTTTGTTCCTATATATGCATACTTATGAAAAAGTTTAATTTATAAATTAGCCAGAGTAAGAGATTAACAAAATTAACTAACAATAAAATAGAACAATTAGGGGCCGGCCCGGTGGCGCAGCAGTTCAGTGTGCACGGTCCCCTTCGGCGGCCCAGGGTTCCCTGGTTCGGATCCTCGGTGCAGACGTGGCACTGCTTGGCACGCCATGCTGTAGTAGGCATCCCACATAGAAAGTAGAGGAAGATGGGCATGGATGTTAGCTCAGGGCCAGCCTTCCTCAGCAAAAAGAGGAGGATTGGCAGCAGTTAGCTCAGGGCTAATCTTCCTCAAAAAAAAAAAAAAAAGAACAATTATAACAATATACTTAAATGAAAGTTACCATGGATTAGCAACCTCAGCATATGACTTTTTGTCTTTCCTCAATTTGATAACTTTTACCTTTTCACTTAAAGTAAGCACTTTATGGCTTCTCTTTGGCATATCTGAACTGCTTTGGGGCCATTATTAAGTAAAATAATAGTTACTTGAACACAAGCACTGCGATACCTCGACAAATGGATCTGATAACCAAGAAGGCTACTAAGTGGCTAATGGGTGGGTGGTGTATACAGTGTGGATACCCTGGATAAAGGGATAATTCATTCCAGGGTGGGATGGAGAGGGACAGGGCAAGATTTCATCATGCTACTCAGTATGGTGTGCAATTTAAAACTTATGAATTGTTTATTTCTGGAATTTTCCACTTAATATTTTTGGACCACAGTTGACCATAGGTAATTAAAACCACAGAAAGCAAACCTGCAGATAAGGGGAGACTACTGTACTTTTCTTCCACATTTCTTATTGCTTGGCCACCTCCATGCCGCTCTCCTACCTGTTCTTCAATGGATGGCTCAGGCTCCATTTTTGCTTCTCTATCCTTTAGCTCTGTGTGATTTTAGACAAGTTAATTTTGCAATATAAGTCACAATTCCCTCACCCATAAAATGGGGATAATATTATCTATTTCATAAGGTTATTGAAAAGATTAAATGAACTAAAATGCACAAACTTCTTACCACAGTACTTGGCATAATCGACCTTCAGTAAGAGGTGGCTGCTATTGTTGTCGTCCTTGTGCTGATGGTGACAGTAATACAGCAGTGTGCCAAACAAATGAAATCCCCTGCCCTGTGGAGCTTACTTTCCAATGGGAGCTGCTAAATAAATGCTTGTTGGGTACTGTAGGCACATCTTGATTTCCCATACAATCACTCACAGGTCTAGTGGGTCCTAGAGACTGTCAGAAAGTGAGCTGTAAGATTTTTGTATGCTTATGACATTTATCACAGGATGTTTTGTATTATGGCTATTTATGTAGGTATTTTCCGGCTTATCAAACTCTAAGTGGCTTGCTTCTTCTATATCTAGTCCCCTGGCACTTGACACATAGTAGGTATGCTTAGTGGGTGAAAGAATTTCAGGCAGCCTCTTTCAGATGTCTCTTTAACCTTGCAGGGCGACGCTGCTGTGATGAGGGCTATCTAAGCATCCGTCTTAGATGCAGGTGTTCCCAGTTTCAACCAGATGCTGTTCTCTCTGAATTGCACTACTTGTCCCCCCTGTTTAATGTAGACATTTGTCTTTCTCGCCTCACCACCCTTAAGTTGCCTTGTCATAGAATCTGGTGGCTTTAGGGAAAACTTCTAACTAGAAAAAACAATGCTAACCACAGGCTGGTGCCGACTGTACAGGCTCTCTGTCCGTTATAGTACAACATGCATCCATACTCTCTGACTTTCTGATGTGGCCTTTCCTGTAGTGTCAGATGACTATCATAAAAAAGATCTTGGAAACTTTTGATTTAAATATAAAACTATCTCTAAAGCAATTTCAGGGAAATAAAGAACTGCCATGTGGCTCATTTTGGCCTTGTCTGCCCCATGATCTAATTGATACCCATTCTTTTTAGATTAAATCACTGGATATGTTTTGGCAAATCTAAGGTAAATACAATCTGTCGTCTCTCTACCACTTCCTTTGGTAAGGTCAGGACTGGTGCTTCTGTAAACCAATTTCCTGAAACCAGGTCAACACGAACAGAGAGGGCTTGGGAACCAAGCTTCTCTGGTTTACTAGAACAGCTTAAAATCACCCCCCAACGGGGGTTGCCCTTCCCACTGAAGTCTCATCACCAATTTGCTTATTAGCGTCTTTCTATAACAAGCCCTAATAAAGCTGCATCTCTCACTGAAAACACCCATGTTCTCTACATCCTCAAATCCACCAAGATGTTTGGGGAGATCGTTAATTCAGATATTTCACCGAACAGAGTCCCTTATCCCATTTTTTCCCACAAGTAGCAAGTTATTCTAAGTGCAGTGTAGGAAAACTCAATAACTCATGGAAAAGGCATTCATTTTACTTTTAAATTCAATCACCAGGGTGAAGGGTCAGGAAAGGCCATTACAGAAATTCCTACAGAAATTCTTGCAGGAGAAAATCCCCTGTCACCCCGCAGCCAGTCATTTTCCTGCTGTATAAATCACTGCATTCTGTGGAACGTCAGGTCCAGCTGTAATCCGAGGGCCAAGAGAAGGGCTTTCTTCAGGGCTTCCAACTGACAGTTGTATTTGTTTTGGGTCGGCCTGACAGATGAATGGCCCTTTCAAAACAGGCAGAAGAGTCATTAAAGAGTCGTTCCTACGCGTGAGCTTGGCGCTGGCCCCGCCTCCTGTGGGAATGAGGAATCTGCATTGCTGCACACGGTCTGCACCTGCAGCACACGCAGGCTTCTTGTTTCCCTCCAAAGGTACCTCTAGTGGCTGTCCACATCCTCCTGCTTCACTCCTTTTGGCAGGATATCACGGCACTTAAAAGAGAAGAAGGATGCAGACTCTTGACTCTAATCTGTAACAAATGAACAAGCAGAAAGTCCAGTAAAGCTAATTTTTCTAAAGTAGATGTTCCTGGACATCCTTAGCTCTTTCTATTCTTTTCTGCCCTCTAAATAGCCAGGAATAAGATTAATAGCCAGGCTAGAGGCTGGCCTCAGATATGTAGGGAAGGACGTGACATTTGGCTTTGGCAACCTTGTCCTGCCTGTTGCCTCTCTCCCAGATGGCACCATTTCCTTCTCATCATCTGTCTTCCCAGCTCACCTGCAGGTCTGCGCTCATCACTCCTTCCCCCAGTGCTCTGAGACTCCCACTCCTGCACCCGTCCTCTTTACTGTTATGTGCCAGGCTCTCTCCTACATTCTCTCTAATGACAATACCCGCCCTGCACCCCACGCCCACCCCACATCCTTGTGTCCCCACCTTGGTTGGAACTAATGCTGAAATAGTATTCTGGTTTATTCATGGAAGTTGAGAGGAGGAGATAGCAGCTCTTGGGTTTGGAAGCTTCTCCCACCCTCCTCGGTTTCTGCACGTTCAAATCCTGTGAGGGTCCTCACAGTGATGACAGCCTCACTGTGCCCTTAGTGAAGGTGAAGGGAGGTCACCTCACTCTTCCGTCTGTTCAGGTGCTGTGACCCCAGAGCTTGGGAAGGAGGCCCCTGTGGGAATGATGTCTGTCTGTGGGAATCTCAAACTGAGCTTTTCCATGTGATTCCAACAGGGTGAGACCATATGCACCCACATTTCCCCAGAGTAGGAAACTAAAGCACAAGGCAGAACCTCATTTGGCTGCAGATTCTCTGCCATGAGTATTGGACCCCATAGGGTTCCTGTAGGTGGACCAGAAGGAATCTCACTCCTGTGGCTCCCCTACTAACAGGGGGGTGAGGTGTCGTTCTAACTTCTCTTCAACAGCTTCCCATTTCCTTGAAGCATTCTGCCTTTGGCCACCAGCAGGCATCCATGATGGGTATCCAGACCAGAGGCTTTCCTGTGGGGCAGGATCTGAGGGCTGCATGACAAGAACTTCAATCCTCTCACCGAAAGCAACTACCCCACAACCTTGAGAGAGCCTTTTTCCAGGTCAGTGGTTCTCAAATGTAGGCATCAGAATCAGAGAGAGGGCTTGTTAAAACACAGACTGCTGCCCACCTCCACAAGAGGTGCTGATCCAGTAGGTCTGAGGTGGAGCCGGAAAATTTGCATTTCTCCTAATTTCTCAGGAGGTGCTGATGCTTCTGATCCTGAGACTACACTTTGAGAACCACCACTTGAGGTAAATATACTAGGTGAGTGTAGCAGAAATTAGTGATTAACCATCGGCGAGGTTCTGAGGAAAGGGCAGCCCAGCAGAGGAGACGAGTCAGATGCGGGCCTTGGGCGTGACTGTCCTCTGACCTCACCGTCAGCCCAGATGTTTTCTCCTGCTCCTGATAAGAGAGGGTGAAACACGAGGAGCCTGTGTGGTTTCTTCCTGATTCTTCTCTTCTTCCCATCCTTTCGTTTTTCACATTCTCTCTTTTCCTTTTTTCCTCTTCTTTCCTCCTTTCCTTTCAAAGTCACTTTATCTGAGCTAACTTGTAAAAGAAGTAATCTCAAAACTAGATTTACAAATAAGTCAGAATGCCATTTCAGCAACAAATTTCAACTACAGTTGGGACCCTGAGGAGAGTGGTATGGAGGAGGGTCCTACCAGGGGTGAAGTGAAAAATTCAAGAAGAACAGAAAGATTGGATCTTCCAGATTCAAGCTTCTCCCTCACAAGTTATTTTTCACTGAGACACAATTAGGCAAGTTAAACACAACACTATTGCTTCTGTACCAACGTATTTTACTTAATCTCCACACAACCCTATGAAGTAGGTATGGTTACTAACTCTCTCTTTCAGATGAGGAAATTGAGGTTTCAAAAGGATAATAACATGACCGCAGTCACCCAGCGACTCTGACCTAGAGCAAAGATCTCGGTTCCGCGTCTGGAATGGTTTTCTTCACAAGAGCCACGGGAATGAATGTGAATGGGGGTTGCAGGTGGGCGGTTGGTAATAATCCACAGAGGAGCTATTTTGACAATTGACTAGAGACTGAGGAGTAGAAAGATTCTGCAGATTGGCTAACAAACTTGGAGAATTGGAATATACATGGGGAATGAAAAGTAAAGTGGAAGGAAGAAGTGAAAACTTTGAATTGTTGGGGGAGAGAACAAGAAAAGAATCAGCTGGCTACACAGTCTGTGCTGTACTCTTTGCTTATTTCCGTTACCTGTCCACGATGACCAGCTGGGCAAAACCCCAGGCCCTCGATTGCTCTTCAGTACCTGCAGGCACCCCACACAACTGCTGGGCGTGAGCACAGAAACCAGCTAGACTCCTCACGCCCTCCTCCAGGACTGCTCCTGCCTGTCTCCCTCCTTTCTGTCTCCTGGGATTACCTTGGTGTTTCCCACTGTTATCTCTTTGGACCCGGCTTCCGGATTTTCCTCAGACTTCACTTCCCAGCTGCATGATGAAAATCTCTACCAGGAGCACCCCTTTTCCTCAAACTCAGCACTGCCAAGCCAAACTAGCTTCACCCCGAAACAACTTCTCCTCCTGACTTCCCTGTCTCTCCAGTGGACCAAGTTGAAAACAACAATCATCTTTGAAGCCTTATTTTCTCTTCCACAGAATTCAGCCAATAAACAAGTTGGCATGATTTCTAAAATGTCTCTTTAATTCATTACCTTTAAACATTAGGGCCACAATTCTAGTTTACACTCTCATTTTCTTTTTCAGACATTATCACAGGCTCCTCTTATCTCTCATCTCATTTTCAGTCACTCCCAACTCTTATTTGTTCTCCATCCTGGAACAAGATCATTCTGGAACAGCTCTAATCACGCTGCTTCTCTGCATGAAAATGTTTAATGGCCCTCCATTGCTGAATCAGGTGCATATTCTTCAGATTGGTTCAGAGCCCCCAAAATACAGCCCCTACTATTTTTCCTACCCAGATGCAAGTTCTTTTTTTGGATAGGTGCCTTTAAGATTCCTTATGGGGACACTCCCCCCAATGCATATGGTTTGGCTAGCACTGATTCCTCTTCTTGGCTCTAGTTGTGGACACATGACACATCCTTCTAGACACAGCAATTGAAATGACTTAAATCAGACCGATGAGTCTCTATTCTGAGGCATTTGTCTGAACAGTTGAGAAAGAGAAGCTCATTTTCTGTTGAGACTGCTGGAAGTAACTATGATAAAAGACTGGAGCTGCCAGGAGTTATCAGGTATAACACGATAGTGAAGCCAACAGAGAGAAAAGAGGTGGAATTTGGTGGGAGTCCCTGGATTCAGCTATGAGTGAAGGCAGAGTACCCTCTTGACTTTCCAGTTAAGTAGGCCAATGCATGCATTTCTGAGCTTAGTCCAGTTTTAGTTGTGTTGCAATCACCTTCAACCTAAAGAATCCTGCCCAATACAGCTTTCATTTATTTTTTCAAATGTCTCCTCCTACCCCTCTACAGTTAGGCTGACCTATTCGCTTTCGTCTCAAAGCATAATGATTTTACATATTCATGCTTTTCTTGGGCTGTTCTTTCTATCTGGAACAGTCTGCAGCCATCTCCACCAGCCCAATCTTTTAAGGTCTCTTTCAGATGTTACTTCCCATCCGATGACTTTTCTGCCCTTCAGCCACATAGTCTTGCCCCGATTTGAATCCCTTCCTCCCACTGAATTTTTTTTGCCATTAATATTCAACATCTTTCACCAGTGGCCCATATTAGATGCTCAATAAATTAGTGTGAGTTGAGTCAAAGAAAAAAGGAGAATGAGGGGCTTTACACACAGAAATGAAGCTAACACTTGTTGGATTGAGTCAACTTTAAGTTCTGAGAAAAATAACAGGAAATGGCTTGTTATCCTTTCTACGTCATACCTGGCTTTTGTTTCTTCCAGCAGACAGGTAGGCATTTTCACTGTTGCTTCCTTTACCACACATGCCACTGTAAGCTATAATTCTGCAGCACAGAAGCACTTTAGTTTAAACCTGTGGGAAGCAGCAGTACTTCTGGTCACAGGAAGGAATTTTATTTACTTTAACATTGGTTGCTTCCTTTTACACAGAGACTTTGTTGTTGTTTCAGTGGGGTTTTTTTCCCTCAAAGTCAACATTATAGATTTATTTTACTAGCAATGTCAGTATTTCTGAGGCTATTGTACTGCTTTCTTCTTCGGAGTACTGAAAGTTCTTTGAGCCTTGTTGGTTTTAGTATGACACTATTCGGAAGGAATGTTCAGTTGTATGCAGTGTTTATGTAACACCTGCCAGTTGATCCTCTGAGTGATTACAACTCCTCTGTGCAAGAGGAGAGTAACAACACTGTAGTCTGGCAGAAGAGCGGCTCTTTCTATAAATGCTAACCGGCGTGGTTAAACAAGAAAAATCTGGTCAAACACCTGGAGTCTCTTGTCTCTGTGATACCAAAGACACACTTTTTGCCCCTTAAGTTAAAATAGTTACTTTGATGTCACATAAACACAACCTATGGAATCAGACATTGAATTCAAAAGGAATCCTAGAACTGAAATCCGGACCTTTTTTCCCTGACTGCCATAGGCTACATCTACTTGAAGAGCTTCTTTATAGTTTAGCAGGAAAAAAAAATCAAGGAGGTTATGTTTGTCTCAGTAAGTAGCTTAGAAAAGGAACTCTGGGTCGTCTAAGCTTTTGTCCAACTTCCTGCACTGAGATGCTTAGTGGATGGGACTTTCATTCTCAGGAAAGGCTAAAAGCCAAGGGACCATGCTGATCAGGGCTGTCCTCTTTAAAAAGGATTCCCCACAGCCCCAACTAGCTTCTATTGGCCCATTCATCTACTTTTTATCTCTGCTTTTACTACTCCTGCTGCTTCCCACCAACTTCTCTCCATCTTCCTTCTCTTTTTGACATGGCTTCTATTTACTGCCCCCCATTACTCCTGATTATTCATGACCTAGATGTCTTACCCTCTCTCTTTGTGCATTTCATTTTGTTCCCAAAACAAATTGTTCATTCTAATGCCTTAACTTCAGAACTCCTTGAGTGAGATCTATTTAGGCAAAGCTCACATGCTGGCCCTCTAAAGTGTCTCCAGTTAGTGGGTTTATTGATTGACTGCCCTGGTTCATTCACCTGGGAACACAAGCAACAAAGCCAACTTTCGGGAGAATCTCTTCTGAAAAGGGCCGTGGGCACGGCAGGCATGCCAAAGCTTGGCCCATCCAGAACAACCAGCTCATAATGTTGTATAGCTGACATATATGATCAGCAATATAGCCTAGAAGAGCATACAAATGATAAAGGAGAGGGAGGATTTCCACATCCTTATGGTACCAGGGAACATTATCAACTCTTTTTAGAGAAATGTGTAAAGGATTCTTGAAGGAGCTTTCTTTTGAAAGGGGAAAAAGAAAGGAGGAGTCTCACATATTATGGATTTATCCCTCTTCAGATGTCTTTGCCATCATTTCTATGAGACATGGGGAAGGAGAAGTAAATACAGGTTTTCAGTCAACTTCCTGAACCAGAACCTGGCGTCTGCATTTTGAGGGCTTAGTTCACTTTAACATCACTTGTGTCCTTGAAAGCAATATATGTTCACAAAATAAACCTTCTTACGGCTCTGGTATTATAGCAGCATCATTATGAGCAGGAAACTTTAAAAGAGCTAAATTTTGGGAAAAGCAAAGTTCAACCACTCCAGCAGACAACTGAGTCAATGGGCTAATTTGTGGCCTCATTACCTGTGGAAGGGCTCATCCCCCGGAAACTTTTGCTGTGACTGCCCATCAATGGATTTTTCCTGATGTGCTTTGTGCCTGGGAAAGAAATGAAGAAGACTAATTTCTAGAGGGCTGAATCATGTTTTCAGGATGGGGCTAAAGTTGGTAAGAGAGATCTAGAAGCTCAGCTCAGGTGGGCCAGGAAGTAGCATTTGTCGTCTGGTTGATTACCTTAGTGTTGTCTTTTTTTTTTTAAGTCACTAAGTGGTGTTGATGGCATCATAACACAACCAGAGAACAGAAGCAGCAAAATCCTCAAAATAAAAAATGAGTAATGAAAGCGAATGCTTCATCTCTTATTGACTTTTGTTCCCCTCGATGATGTGACAGGCTGTACTAAATCAACTACAGTCGCTCAGCTGGTCCCTGCTCTAAAAGATGGCATACAATTGCAGGACAGTTAGTGGTGGGTAAACTTTTAGCCTTTGGCTGTGGGGTGGGAATTTACTCTGAGTGAAGATAAGTGACCCATTTAAGATTTAAAAATATGACCTTGCCTCTGTTCTGTAGACCTAAACAATTTATGTGGGGAAAAATCAAACAGGCCACCAGAAAGTACTTACTTACTTACCTACTAGATATTTACTTACTGATTAACCTCTGCTGTGTTCAGTATTTATGGCATGTTTTAGGGATGGAGGTGGGGCGATATCAGCAATCAAAAAAGTAGAAACCCCGTTTATTAACTGGCAATCTAGTTGGGTAGATAAAATACATGTGAAACAAATTGTAAGACAGAATGCAAGTGATTCTCAGCCTTAACTATACGTTGGAATCACTTAGGAAGCTTTAAAAAATACTAGTAATGAGTCCTACTTCCAGAAAACCTGATTATACAATGCACTTAGTATATAGTAACTGATTGTCTGGACTGTAAGCCCTGGTGCTTGGTTCTCAACACTAGCAGTGCATTTAGAATCACCTGGAAGACCTTTAAAAGTCCTTGCACCCTGCTCAATAATATCAGAGTCTCTGGGCATGGGACCCAGCCATCAGTATTCTTAAAGTTCTCTAGGGTTGAAAACCATATCCTTAGAGAAATTCATAGCAAGGAAAGGGAAATAATGTCTGATGTAGTCATGTAGATGCCACAAAGAAGGGCATAGGATACTTTTGGCACAGAAAAAGGAGGCAGACTCATGTGGGAAAAGCATGGGCAAAGGCACAGAGCTGGAACTGAGGCTGGTGGGAGCCCAGTTAGAACACAAGCTGAACCATGGTAGGACACTCTTGTCTGAGAACAGTGCAACACATTTGGAGAGACAAGATGAGTTGAAAGAGGGATTTAAAAGTCAGGCTGCACACCTATTAGAATGGCGAAGATCCAAAACACCAGCAACACCAAATACTGGTGAGGACGTGGGGCAACAGGATCTCTCATTCATTGCTGGTGGGATGCAAAATGGAACAGCCACTTTGGAAGACAGTTGGGTAGTTTCTTACAAAACTAAACATATTCTTACCATACAATCCAGCAACTGCACTTCTTGGGATTTACCCAAATGAGATGAAAACTTATGTCCACACAAAAGCCTGCGCACAATTGTTTATAGCAGCTTTTTCATAATTGCCGAACCTTGGAAGCAACCAAGATATCCTTCAGTAGGTGAAATAAACCGTGGTACATCCAGACAATGGAATATTATTCAGTGCTAACAAGAGTGAAAAGGCATGGAGGAACTGTAAATGCATATCACTAAGTGAAAAAAGCCAGTTTAAAAAGGCTGCGTAATGTATGAGTGCAACTTTTCTGACATTCTGGAAAAGGCAAAACTATGCAGCCAGTAAAAGCTCAGTGGTTGCCGGGGTTAGGGAAGAGGAAGGAGTGAACAGGTTGAGCACAGAGGATTTTTAGGGCAGTGAAACTGTTCTGTATGATACTGCAATGGTGGATACCTGTCATTGTACATTTGTCAAAACCCAAAGAATATACGACATCAAGAGTGAACCCTAATGTAAACTATGGACGTTGAGTGATAATGATGCATCAAAGTAGGTTCATCAGTTATAACAAAGGTACCATTCTGGTGGGGATGTTGATAGTGGGGGAGGCTTCAGATGTGTGGGGTAAGGATTATATGGGAACTCTTTATACTTTATGCTGTGATCCCAAAACTACTCTAAAAAATAAAACCTATTTTTAAAAATGGGGAGAAAAACCCAGGATGAGGAGTTGAAAGTTTAGACTGGAGGCAGCAAGGAGCTTTTACATTTTTTGAGCAGAGAATAATGTTTTAAAAAGAACATCTTGGCTACGGTGTATAGAGTAGATCAAAACGGCCAGAGGCTGTGGCAACAATTTAGACGCAAGATGATGAGAGAGGGTTGAATGATCTGAGACTCAATGTGAAGGAAGCCTTGATAACTGACATCTCCTCATCCTGAGCCCTGTGGTTCTCTTTTCATTATTCAGATAAATAAAGCAGTGTTGAAATGATCTAACAGGGAAGGGGAAAAGAATGAAAAAAGTGTTGAAATGTGCACTAGGCTCTGAAAATCTGTGCTTCAGAAGGAGGCTAGAAGGCAGCATATGGGAAGCACTTGAGTACATTAAAAAGCCACCATGTGAATTATTTTAAAAATCTAATTTGCAAAGGCCATTGGCATTGCCTCGGTGCATTTGTAAATCAGGCAGTCACTTAAGTCATCTTGAACAGCCAAAGCTATAATTTCCATGAAAAGGCTCAAAATATTAAAACATTAATTGAAAAAGAGCACTTTGAAAATCCTGTTTGCAGAGTTCATTCAGCTGGGCAGGATGGGGTCAGGCCCATTTTTCATCTGCAGGATAGGCTAAGCCTTTTTGCATGATTGCCCTGGAAAACAAATCCTTCACATGGTAAATGAATGACTCCTTGGTCTGTTTGCTTTATTAAAGGCTATTGCAGTCCTTTTTATTTATTATGCTCTCAGTTTCTACTAAACTCTCAAACTTGAATATAAAATGTCCTGTGTTATTTAATCTGCTAGCTATTGTTTATTCCCTCATCTCATGAAGCCAGGGCTGGCAGACTTAGCTTTTATTATAATGGCTGGAAAGTGTCTGTGGCATCTGTGATGAGGATCAGCCTGGCAGGACATGGGTCTGTTGTTCTCTGCTCTTCTCCTGTGGGCTGGCAATTTGGGGTGGTGGGCACAGATGCTCCCCCAAACACTTCCTCTCACCCCCTAGTGGCTCCTGCCAAACCTTAGATCACCTTTACAGAACAGAGGGTAACTCAATGTCAGCAACTCTCAGAGGCTAACCTCTCCTGAGGCAGTTGACAAAAGCTGCTGAGAGCAGAACAGTGACTCTGGGTTCCCTCTCTGAAGGTCTTTGCTGATTTCAAGGTCAGGCAGGTAATACATACAATGTCTTAATTAGAGCAGACGCTACAAAGTCTGGAAGGAGATAGAGAAGACAGGAGAAGAGGACCTGCCTCTTCTGATCCAGGTACTTTATATTAGCATATTTTATTCTTCTACCATGTTATGAAAGAAGAAACATTATTTTCCTCATTTTATAGGTGAAAAAAGTGAAAGCATGAGGAAATAAAATAATCTGCGGGCAGGCATGCAGGTAAGCCATTAGTAAGGGGCAGAACTGGGGGCCTAGCCCAGGTCTGCCAACTTCAGAGCCTGAGCACTTTTCACTCCACTGATTCTTGTCTTGATTCTGTCGCCAGGCCCACTTGGACCCCCCAGCACTCTGCCCTCCCCTGTCTGTGTGACCCATTCCTGCATTACTTCTGAGATTCTTGCCTGAATGGCAGAGTCCAAAGTCTCACCCATGGAAAGTTACTTCTCTGTCCCTCCCAGACCACAGGTCAGCTGGGAAGTTCTCATTCTCGTCACACACACCAATTTTTGTCGGTGGTAGGATTAATTTAGCCCATTAAGCACCTTTCCATTAGGCTTGTGGTGTAAGTGAGGTGTCAAAATTTGATGTCCAATATTTTTTGAATTACACTGATGTGCTACTTCTTTGATCCCTTTTCACTGACCATCTGGACATTTCCTTCTCTTGGAGTTTTTGGGATGGCAGCCAAAGCAAGTACGGAATGCTGAAGAGATCAATACAGTTAGGCGCATTACCATAATCCGCAAACATTAAAACATCAATATCTCATTCCCCTGACAAAGCTTTATCAAACAGAAGGCTCGATAGCACAATAGATAGATTCATTAGGCGTTCACCTCTGGGAATGGGTTTCAACACAGTTTAGGTCACTTGAAAAGGTGAGTTTCAGGGTATAACTTTGCAAACTTTGTTTATTGGCATTTGGACTCCACTCATAATCCAATCAGATCAGCAGTTTTTCCTTACAAAAGGGCACTCTCCACATTTGTCCCATCAAACACATAAAGTCGACACAGGAAGTCATTTGAACACTGTGTGACTGGTATGCTGTTCTAGTAAAAATACTTGCAAGCATTAGACTGTGAAGCTTCACATATAACCACATCAGTATGCCAAGCCAAGACACGAGGAATTTAAAAACTCAATGAATATTTCTTGGGCACCTGCATGTGCCTGGCACTGTTCTAGGCACTGAAGATGCAGTGGGGTGTACAACAGACTAGCGGCTTCCTCTCACTGGGCTTATATTGTAGTTGGGGAGGCAGACAAGCAAACATATAAATAAGGTAATTTCAGGTAACTGTAGACGCTATGAAGAAAGCAGACCTGGAAATGTAAAGTGGGGCATATGAGGGAGGGTGGTGAGAGTGGGAGTTGCTGAGTAGCTGGGTTTAGTATGTGAAGAGGGTAGTCGTGCAGAAGTTAGGAAGTTAGGGAAGAGGTATCCTAGATAGAAAGAATAGCAAGTGCAATGCCCTGAGGTGAACTTAATTTATGTGAGGGATAGAAATACGGCTACTGGAGGCCTTAGAGTCAGAGAAGTTGGCAGAGGCTAGACCATGCAGAGCCTTGGTAAAAGGCTTGAGGAGTCACTGGAGGGTTTAAAGTAGGGAAATAACATTATTTTTTATTATTTTACTTTTATTTTAATATTTATTATTGTTATTAATCATGATTCTTTTTTTAAAATAAAAATTATTCTGGCAGTGGTTCCCAATTTGGGGTGATTTTGCCCCCCAGGGGACATTTGTCAACTGCTGAAGACATTTTTGGTTGTCACAACCTGAGACTGCTACTGACATCTAGTGGGTAGAGGCCAGGGATGTTGCTAAACATCCTATAATGCAGGGGATAGCCACCTACAACAAATAAATAGCCAGCCTAAAATGTCAGTGTTGCTGTGATTGAGAAACCCTGAGCTATAGAATGGAGAATGGATTATTTGGGAAGCGGACAGAGTGGAAGTAGGAGGCTGAGGCAGGAACCCAGGAGAAACGATGGTTATTTGGAGCAGAACGGCAGCAGCAGGGCTGGAGAAAGGTAGAGTGAGTCAGGATATATTTTGGCGTTAAAGCTGATAGGACCTGCTGAGAAGCTGGCTTTGGGAAGTAAGGAAAAAAAGGAGTCAAGAATGACTCCCATGTTTCTAGTCTGAGCAATTGGGTGAGAAGTGAAGTCATTTACCAAGATGGGACAGAATAGGCAAAGAATAGGTTGAGAGAGAAAGCGTCAAGAGTTGTATTTGGGGAATGTTAACTATGAGATCTGTTAGACTTTTCAGTGAAGATATCAAGCGAGCAGCTGAATATATGAGTCTGAAACTAAAGGTAGGGGTCGGTTTTCAGTATGTAAATGTATTTAATGCCATGGGACTAGATAAGATCATTTGTGAAGGGAAGATGGCCAGAAGGAGGAGGGAGGAGAGTGCTGATCTCTCCAATGTTAAGGGGCCATATTGAGGAGGAAGATCCAGCAGTGGGCACTAAGAAAGGTTCAGGAGGGAAGCCAGGCAAATGCGGCATCCTGGAAGACATGGGGGAAAGGGTTTGGAGAATGTAACTGTCATCTATGTTGAATGTTTCTGAGAGATCACATAAAATGAGACCGGAAAAAAACCACAAGAGACCTCAAATTTGACTGGCTCAGTTTGACCAGGGGAGTGGTAACATAGACTAGAGCAGCTTTTGTGTCATGGCTGGAACTGAACCCTGATTGGAGTGGGTTGAAGAAAGCATGGAGGTTTGGAAGATGTCAAGGAATATGAATCAAAGAATATGAATTCTTTCAATAAATATTGCTGGAAAGAAAAGGAAAGAAATGGGATAGTGACAGAATTCTAATTGCAGAATAACAAAAAAAGGTTTTCTTTTCTTAATAGAATCCTCTTTTTGTAAGTCCCAATTTGCTACATTTACTTATGAAATTAACCAATAAGAATTTAAATGAATAATTTCATGATTTCCTAGGTATTGGTATATAACATATGTATTTCATTAAAATTAGAACTCTGCTTTATGAATAAAACTAAAATAAAATATTCTAGAACCACTGAAGAACCACTTCAGAATAGTAGTTTTTCTCAGAATGTATTTGGAAAGCCACTACACAAAATTAACTTAATTTTAACAACAAAATTTCATGTACCGGTCAGTAGAGCAATAAACTTTTACTCCTAATAAGTCCTTTCTCCTGAACCTAAAATTATAGCAAGATTTAAACTTGACACTATTACTTTTTAGCTTTTTGGGAAAGTTGCTTCATCTATTGACACATAAGATTCCTCATTTATAAAACAGTAGAGGTTAATGTGAAGATTAAATGAAATAATATATGCAAATTCTGTGTGTCCTGCATGGGGCCTATCTCCTCCCTTCTTTCTAGCACTTTACTCCAGGACTCTCTGACTGAGGATAGCCTTGCAGTGACTTTGTGTCAGAATATTATATGTGGCAGTGCTGGTCATTGTGAGGAGCTCCAGTTTTTTTCTCTCATCTCACCTCTGATATCTTCTTACCTCAGCTGGTACATGGCCCAGACTGTAATGGACTTTGCATACACTTGCTGCCAATACTCTGAAGCATCTAAGAGATGTTAAAACCGAAGCAAGATTTGTTTCTGTGGTTTCTGGATTTCAGTATATGAGATATTGTGGATAACCAAATATGTAAGCTGTGATGACTTTGAGCAAAGAACTCCACCAAATTTTTGGTTCAGGGTTTAGATACAGCTGGGACCATAAGTAACTACTCCTCCCTAATCTTCTAACCACAAATAGATTTCTCTAATAAAGGAAGAAAAAAGGCCAAAAAAATACAATAATAATTCTTAAATTATCTATACAAGTAGAAGTGAGAAAAAGTCTCTTCAAATCTGAAAAATTGCTACTGACCTAAAATTGAGATTGTTGAAGAGAAAAGAGCTTATTTGTTAATTTGCATTATCTTGTCAAAAATAGAG
The DNA here is from genome assembly GCF_037783145.1 of Equus przewalskii. Lineage (NCBI taxonomy): Eukaryota > Metazoa > Chordata > Mammalia > Perissodactyla > Equidae > Equus > Equus przewalskii. Next base: position 61,681,508 of record NC_091843.1, read on the forward strand.
ATTGCTAAGAGGAATCCATGAAGAATATGAGGAAATTATAGTAATGAAATCTTTGTATAATTTAAGCAAAGCAATCAGCTCCATTACGCCATACCACAGTCCTCCTGGGTTCATTAGTCCAGAAGAATGACATATTCACAAGTGTATCATTAGGATGGGCTAAAGGTTTCTGGTTTTGATTTTTATTTTTAGACATTGTTGGGGAATATTTGCTAAGCAGTGTTCCTCTTTCTATGCTTCCAACAAATGGGTGCTGATAACTCATCCTAAATCCCCAGATTTTTTTCTGACCAAAGTATTTCAGAAATCTTTCATTTCTGAATTGCCTACACTCTTCCATGTCTCTATGCGTACATTTAGGGAATAAATTTGATGTGAACTTCTCAATAATTACCTTATTTTTAACTTATTTCTGTGAAATTCCTAAGTTCTGTCAAGTCTTCAACTGATTTAAATGAACAAAAGACATCAGTAAGTCGTAGGCTGGCATTGAAAGGAAGGTAATAAAGCCAGAGGCCCATCTTCTTCTTGGCAATGTTCATAACCAGTGGTCATCCAGATCCTCATTTGATCCTCTAGAGATCTAGAAGTGACTGTCCAACTAGGCAGCTCGTGCCAATTCCAGTCTGCTTAAATAGCTGTAAATCCATCCTCTGAAGCCACACAGAACCATACTAATCCCTTTTACAGGCAGGCATTGCTCATAACACAACTGAACTCTTCCTAACGGAGAGTGAGGGCTGGAGGGAGGCAGGAAATGAAGAGAAGCTGGTTGCTGTGGATAGGTCACCACACATTGGAGAGAAACACCCTTGTTTAACCTGTGAGAAGAGCATTGGCGAGTGTGGGTGGTCGGGGTAGACAATGCCCTTTGTTAACACTGACCACATTTCAAGTCATAGTTTGAACCCTATGGACAGACTGAAGGCTATATGTGATTTCAGTCCCAGTTATAGCTGTTAACAAGTGAGTTTCACACTTTTGTCCCTTCTAGTCCCAAATTCCCCACTACCACTCTGCATTTCTTAGGTTGGAGCCTGGACATTCCAGAACACCAAAAATGTGAATATTCTGAGATGTGCCTAATGGAGGGGAGATAATGCCCCTGGATTAGGGTAGAGAACTGTCTTTGAGATTCTGATCTATGTCCAGCACCCTTCCTAGAGCAGTTTCCATGATGAATGAATTGTATTCCAACATGGAGCTCACATAGGCTTTTGAAAATTGGAAAGACTCTCAGCATCACACCAAGTCAGCACCAGTGAGGACTAACTAGCAGGGTCTGGTGGTAGTTTCTGCCATGTAAACATCCTTTATGTAAATTGTCTTATTGGGAGCTTCCAAACTCACAGAGGTGGGGGTAATTAGGAAAAGTCTACAATCCTTCCCATATTATCAGCATCTTCAGTACAAGACTTCTGATACAGAAAAGCTCCAAAAGCTCCGAGAAAGACTACTCATTCTTTGGGGGATGTCTCTCCATTTTTGTCATATTTCGCTTTCCCTTAGTATCGTTTTATCTGCCTTGGCATTATTTTACTTTCTTAAATTTTTTTTTAAATTTCAGGTTATGTGGATTAATTTTTAGCCTTGAGATAAAAAGTCAATTCATAGCAATTTAACAGTGTCTAGTTTAGTGACTCTCAGGATTTTTATACTTAAGCCTTTTTAACAGGTTAAAAATGTTTCCTGAGCCAGCCCTGATGGCCTGGTGGTTAAGGTTCAGCGCTCACCGCTTTGGCGGCCTGGGTTCAGTTCCCAGTCACAGAACCACACCACCTGTCAGTTGCCAAGCTGTGGTGGCAGCTCACAGAGAAGAACTAGAATGACTTCCAACTAGGATATACAACTATGTACTGGGAGTTTTGAGGAGGAAAAAAAAAAGAGAGGAAGCTTTGCAACAGATGTTAGCTCTGGGTGAATCTTTCCCTGCAAAAAAAAAAAAAAGAATTTCCTGCTCCCCTCTTTATAATAGCAGACATTTAGTATCCATTGATTGAGAAATTACATAATGACAAAAGCAGAAGCATGCAATATCAACTGAAGGAGTTCACAAGTTTGAAAGACAGTAGCACAATGTACACAAGTCATTATTAATCCTTCACTTTTCAGGTAGTGCTTAGTGTACATAAGAATGAGCCGATCCTCGAATTGAGTGGCCGCTCAGGAGTTTGTGCCTGCCCTTTCCCCACACTGCCCCACATCCCCACACAGACTTCCTGAAGCACTGATATCTTTCATAAGCAGCTTCCCAACTCATAACACTCACTGATTTTGTCCAGAATGCAAGATAAATCTTCTGGCTTGACTTGATTAGATCCTAAGTTAAAACAATAGAATTTTGGAGCTAGGAGGGGCAGCAGAGGTGATCTAATTTTACCACCTTAACTCCCAAATAAGAAATTGAAGGCCAAGGCATAGGAGTGACTGACCCAGGGCATGGACGAAACGAGGTCCTCCATGCAACATTCAGGTCCCCAATCCCTGCCTGGGTCTTGCGTGCAGGGCAGTCAGGCCTGCATCCTGAGCACTGGCCACTCCCTAAGGCCAGAGGATTCTCCAATGTGTCAGACTGTGTTCTGCTTTTAGCACCCAACTCCTGTAACTCCTCCTCCCCACAATCTGTTTCTCCCCACAATTACCTGGCAGAAATTTAGTTCAATTTCAAGACTCAGCTAGAGTAGAGCCTCCCTGTGAAACATGTCTAGACTCTCACAAGTCAAATAAAACACTGCCTCTTGTGTGTTTCCACATAGAAAGAATAATAATAATAGCTGACATTTACTGAGCACTTTCCACGTGTCAGTAATGTTACAAGTTAGGTCTCACTTAATCCTCATAACATCCTGTGTCATAGTTCCTATTTGTCCCCAGTTTAAAAATGAGGAAATTGAAGCTCAGAGAGATGAAGTAGTTTTTAAGTGAGATGCCTCGCTGGCAGCGTGAGTCAAGCATCCACATGCTTAGCCACTGTACTGTGTTGCTGTGTTGTACAGCGGTTGTGGCACAGCACCCATGAGGTAGGAGTGTACTTATGTCTCATGCGTGTCCTTCTTTCCCACCAGACTGTAAGCCCCTCGGGGAAGGGCTCATGTTTGGACTTTTTTCTCTTCATACCTAGCAGATTCTGGCAGAGAGTAAGTTCTCAATACATATTTGCTGAATGAACACATACATGAAAGCATCGTTTTTCATAGGTGGTTCTTAAAGTGCAGTTGCAAAACAGCCCACCCATAATGATCACTTATAAATGAGAGGGCTAGACTAGTGATTTATCTGCCTGAATGATGGCTTCTCCAAATAGACACTACAGATTGCTGGCAAAAATGTCAGACAATTAAATTACTTTATATATTAGCAAAGTTGAAGATTTCTATAGGTCACTATGAGAACTTCAGATTTCTCTCTCTTTTTTTCTTGCTAAGGAAGAAGTGGAGAGCAAGAGAGGAAGCAGGGAACAGCAGAAGTAGTATTAGAATGGAGGTCAGGACAGCTGGACCCACACCCTGCTCTGTAGTCCCTTAGCTTCCTGTGAGACCTGGCAGGTAAGACAGCCTGTAAAAACAGCTCCTTCCATTTCTAAGCAGGCATGTGCTTTTGAATGCTCTCTAAGCCCTTTTAAATGCAAATATTCTGGGATTCTAAAATTCACCAGGTGGTCCGTGGGCTGTTCCAAAATGCAAGTCATATGAAAAAACTCTGTTACTTTGGACTTCCCCAAAGTATATATTTTCTACATCACAGATTTGAAGCTGCTTTTTAAAAGACAAAAAATGAAGATTTGAAAAATGAAACTAAACCTATGCTTCTTTTCCAGGGGCAAGGCCCTCAAAAATTTGTGTCATGATGGTGAGAGGAACTGGAGAAGCTCTCACCTACAAGTGATCTTCTGCCGGAAAGAGCTGGAAAGACGCTGTGACCCTGAGTGGATCCCAAAGCCCATCTTGGTCAGCCTGTCAAATGGAAGGATGGGAGTTCTTCAAAGGTCTCTTCTAGGGCAAAAGGTCCATGACTTCACATACTCCTGAAATCAACTCATGATCTCCCTTCACGCCATCAATGTGGGTGGGCACTGGATCAGAAGCCCCTGTGTGCCATGTTCCCACTTCTTACACTGCATCGCTATTAATGCTCCAGCTTGGGTCACATCCATCATCTCTCCATGACTGCTGTCAGTTTAAAGTCTCTTGCTTCTCTTTGCTTGTTTTACTTTGATCCTTCTCTACAATTTCTTTGGATGATTGTGGATTATCTGAGGAAATGCCAATACTCACTTATGTCATCCAACCATGAATCTTGGGATTCATACCCATCTCTTATAATACAAGAAATACAGTACATATGCATTCAAAATATGACTTTCTTTGGGAAAAAATATCCTTAATTTCATATATAAATGATTTCTTTGGTTTGACATTTGAAATTATCTTGATTTTTAATTTTCATGATTTTCTTATAAAATATATTTTGATTTAAAAAAACACTAGTAAAAATTTAGCATTTGAAATTAACCATGAATGCCCATTATTTAATAAAAGAGGCTATGACATCTTCAGTGATAAGCTCTGAATCTCACAGCATACAAGTTTCTGATAGATATTTTTGGACAAGTCATGTCAGCTGTTCTTAATATTGTAGGCTTCCTTTTATCCTCTACCACTTTCCTTTTTAAGCTAGTTAGATATATTTAAAGAACATCAAATTTTCCCCACAAGCTGTTTTAATTTGCATTTTTCTCAATGACTAATCTGACATACCAGATAGGAGATTCTTATTTTTTCCATCTTAGTAAATGCAAACCAAGTATTTTGTTTTGTTTTTGTGAATTCTGAGAAATCTAGCAATAATAGACAAAAAATAAAGAGTCCAGTGTCTGAATATTCTCATTCTCTGGAGGGCCATATATTTGAGATTATCCTTTTTGCAAAATGGCAGCCCACGTTTCCACTTCAGTAACTTTGCTGTAATGGAAAGTCATACAAGTGTTGCCAGAATCAATATTTTAGATTCTTGCGTCTGTTTCAGACAGCAGGCTTCACGGTGGTGATGCTGTATACCATGTGGTTCTATTTGAAATGATCTGGGTTTCTTATTTGTAGCTATGCTGCAAGATGGTGTGATTCTGAGTCTACTTTTCTCCCACAGCAATACATGATTTTATTGCCTTGTATTTTAGAAGAATGCATTTTCTTATAAGACATTGAGAAATTATTCCATTTCTCTGTATTTGTACCAAGAAGAGGAAGCAATTATCCATTTCCATTTCTTCTGTCACATTAGTTGCCAAGATAATCCTCCTTGTGCTTCCAGTGGACATTTGTCTCCCTGTTATTTACAGTCAACCAATGGTCACTCTTCAGGAACTCTTGTCCGTGTTCCACATATTCGATTGTAACAAGGCAGTAAGCTGGCAGTTAAGTTCAAAGAGAAAACCCCTCAAAAACTGTCTTCAGGATTTTCCACAACTATTGCTGGTTAGAAATGGAGCTCAGGAAGAATTAATTCTGCACTTGTCACCAACAAAACATCAGGGATTTACAATAAATGAAGGCATCTGCACGTGAATGGCAGTCTAGTTTCCTAAATGTAGATCGTGTGTGTAACTGCACTTTTGCTGTTGGTGTTTATGTAACTTAGATAAATTTTGCATCTGGCTGACAGGATGATTCTTCTAGGAAACCGTCACGACTGTAGCATTAGAAACGAAGAAGTTCAAAGGGAAGCCAGGAGTTGAAGCTGAGGGATAGCAAAGATTGAGAAAGAGAAAATATTTCGGTTTACAAAAGGAATGAGAGAAGTAAGTGGCCTGACTTACTGGTAGCTTTACTTTTGAAAGAGTCATAATGGTTTCTTGGGAAGTTAGGCAGAAGGACACCAGACTGAGAATGAGGGTGAGACAGAAGTTAAACAGACGTCTCCAGACTGAGAGAAATGAATAAAAACCATTTCTAAAGCTAGAGAACTCAAGACTAACTTATCCATTCAGTAGCACTTACTAAGGCTCTGCTGCATGTGAGTCACCAATTACGTTACTATGCATGTCCACCTCACTGCTAAACAGATTGTTCCTTTGCTGGCATCGCTGTGTCTGTCTAGAACAGTACCCACTTCCCCTTCTCTTGGGAATTGCTCCTCACTCATTTCAACCATGTGGCTCTGTTGAGGGATGCAGATCGTCCTCCTTTATCAGGAGGAGCGGGCACCTGCCCAGGTCGGCCAAACTTTTTTCCCTTCCCCCTGGCCACAGTGACTGCACTAGGATGTGGGACCTATGTCAAGCCAATGGGACCCATTCCTCAGGACTTTCCTAACTGGAGCTGGCAGGGAAGAATGGTCTTTCATGTCTGGTCAGGAAGTTATCAGGATGTAAGCCTAAATCTGGCCATCATTAGAGCCTTGTGCGGACAGCTGACCTGGAAGACCAAAGCTGACTTATAAAAAGAGGCAGAGAAGAAACTTGGAGAGACACACACACACAGAGACTGTCTTGCTGGCTTTTGAATCCTGTATCTAATCATCCCCAGGTTAGATCACAGGGTATGTCATGTGAGCCAATTCATTCCTCCTTCAGGTAGTTGGAACTGTGTTTCTATGCCTTACAACTGAGATCTTGAGCATCCATGGAAATTTCTGCTTTAGTTAAGAAGATGGAAACAGACTATCGTATGGTTGTCATGACTATCCTAAAAAGGGTTTTCAAAAAGGTTAGAGAGAAAATGTGTATATTGGGAAGTTGGAGGTAGAGGAGATATGGAGAACTACATTCTCAAGGCTTGGCCCCAGGAGAAATCACCAAGCCCTCAGTCAAAAGCAGAGAAGGCAGGGAACAAGCCACAATCCAACACCAGGAAGAGATTGCTGGTTCCCCATTCAGATACCAGACTTGTCCAGAACTAGCCTCAATGATAAACATCTTATCATGGAATAATTGCTACAGCACAAACAGGTTTATTTTCTAAATCCTGATCTGAAATCATGTAGCTTAAGAAGTCACCCTGTTCAAATAGTGTAGCATTTGGCTTATGCATCTTTTCAGATTAGGCAAAAGCCAGGCACTCAAAAGAAAAATATTCAAACTTTGAATCTCCTAGAAGAGGCAGGAACAAGAGAATGGAATAAAGCTTAAAAACCAACACCACCACCAACAACTACAACACATTTTGGGCCTTGTTGTACGAGTTTAAAGAAAGTAAGCAAAGGTAGGTAAAAATCCAGTGAAAGATAAGTAACTGAAAACCCAACTCAAACTGGTTTAAGCATGGAAGGGGGATTTATAGCTTCTATAATTTATATTGGGGGCTTCAGGTGAGGTTTGATCAGGGTTGCATACCTTTCTCTGTAATTCTCTGGGCTTTTCCAACACTGCCAGACTCAGGTTTCCAGAGAGGGCCTCTCTTAGAAAATACATACTTTCTTCTTCTTTGTTTACGTACAAGCCCTCTTAAGCCTAAGCTTGCCTGTTTATTTTAGGATCATATCGAAGACCGCAAGATATTCTAACTTACAGAATTTTTCTTACCAGGTTTTCTAGTGCTATAGCCTCAGTAGACACGAGGTCACAATCCAATTGTTTTGCTATCACATGACAATAACTGCCAATTTTCCAGCTTAAAATAAAGTGTTCACTGGCTTCTACCTAATTTTCACTCAGCTACTCCCACATTTCATATTCTGTTATTTTCAACACCTTAATCTGGGAACAAATTCTAAGTCCATTAAGACGTATTTGGTTGGAAGTAACAACATGCAGAGTGGTTTAAGCATCAAAAGTGCTTTATTGGCACACATAATAAACAGTTTAGTGGTTTCAAGAATGGTTTGATCAGGGCTCTGGCTCCATTTCCCAGTAGTACTTGGCTCTGCCCTCCTTGTGATGGCTTACTCCTCAAGCTTGCTTCCTTCATGGCAGCGATACAGCTGTCAGTGGCTAACAAGGCTACGTATTTCTTGTTTACAAATAGCAAATTTCTCTCTCTATTTCAGTTTTTCTGATACTTTAGGAGAGAGGGGAGCTCTGGTTCACAACTAAGTTGTAGTTAATAGTTTCCGTGACCCCATGTACTAACTCAGCACATACTCCTGACAAAATGTAATCCCCTCACAAAATAAGGAGATAGGAAATCTCAGTCCACTTATCTACTTTCACAAGCATTTTATTTCAGGATACTTCATGTTAAGCAGGTTTTTCTCTTACCAAACTCTGAGACCTATTCTCTCCCCTCTTGCCCTCAAGCAGAACAATTTTCTTATTTCCAGATTGATGTCTGAGAGGAGAATGCATCGTTATTGGGAAAAATGCGAAAACTTTGAGAAAGGAGCTGTGCCAGGAAAGAGCACACTACTGCATCACTTCTTCATTCATGACCCTCTTCTTGCTCTTAGAGCTGTCAGTAGAAAGAGGAACAAGTAGTCCTTCAAAGAAGAAACAGCTGTTGGGATAATGTTTCCACCCGCCTCACACACACACCCCGGAGTTTAGAGATCTAGTTCACTTCTATGCCAGCTCTGCAGAGGGCCCCTGGACACCACTTTGTACACAGCACAGTTGTATTTTAGACTCATAGCTCATGTTACTCTGTTCCTTTTTGCTAAGGCATAGGCAAACATTACGGTTTTTATCAAACCGCTTCCTTAAGAGTGAACTCAATCCTGAGAAAAAAAGAACAAAACTGGAGGCATCACACTCCCTGATTTCAAAATATACTACAAAGCTATAGTAACCAAACAGCATGGTACTGGCATAAAAAACAGACACACAGATCAATGGAACAGAATCGAGAGCCCAGAAATAAACCCACACATTTATGGACAGCTAATATTTGACAAGGGAGCCAAGAGCATACGATGGAGAAAGGAGAGTCTCTTCAATAAATGGTGTGGGGAAAACCACATGCAAAAGAATGAAAGCAGACCATTATCTCACGCCATACATAAAAATCAACTCAAAATGGTTTAAAGAGTTGAATGTAAGACCTGAAACCATGACACTTCTAGAAGAAAATATAGGCAGTACGCTCTTTGATATCAGTCTTAGCAGCATTTTTTCAAATACCATGTCTGACCGGGCAAGGGACACAATAGAAAAAATAAACAAATGTGACTACATCAAACTAAAAAGCTTCTGCACGCAAAGGAAATTATCAACAAAACGAAAAGACAGCCTAACAATTGGGAGAAGATATTTGCAAACCATACATCAGATAAGGGGTTAATATCCAAAATATACAAAGAACTCACACATCTCAACAACAAAAAAAACCAACAACTCAATTAAAAAATGGGCAAAAGATCTGAACAGAGATTTCTCCAAAGAAAATACACAGATGGCCAACGGGCACATGAAAAGATGTTCAATATTGTTACCTATCAGGGAAATGCAAATCAAAACTACAATGAGATATCACCTCACTCCGGTCAGAATGGATATAATTAACAAGACAGGAAACAGCAAGTGTTCGAGAGGATGTGGAGAGGAGGGAACTCTCATACACTGCTGGTGGGAGTGCAAACTGGTGCAGCCACTGTGGAAAACAGTATGGAATTGCCTCAGAAATTAAGAACAGATCTACCATATGATCCAGCTATCCCACTGCTGGGTATTTATCCAGAGAACTTGAAAACATAAATGCATAAAGATACATGCACCCCTATGTTCATCACAGCATTATTCACAATAGCCAAGACTTGGAAGCAACCTAGGTGCCCATCAAGGGGTGAATGGATAAAGAACATGTGGTATATACACACGATGGAATACTACTCAGCCATAAGAAATGATGAAACCTGGTCGTTTGTGACAACATGGATGGACCTTGAAGGTGTTATGCTAAGTGAAATAAGTCATAGGGAGAAAGTCAAATACCAAATGATCTCACTCATAAGTAGAAGATAAAAACAACAACAAACAAGCACATAGCAACAGAGATTGGTTACCAGAGGGGACGAGGGGAGGAAGGAAAGCGAAAGGGGTGATTAGGCACACATGTGTGGTGATGGCTTGTAACTAGTCTTTGGGTGGTGAACACGATGTAATCTATACAGAATTTGAAATATATTACAATGTATACTTGAAAGTTATATAATGTTATAATCCAATGTTACTGCAATTAAAAAAAAAGAATGAACTCAAGTATTAGAGTAGTTCATGTGTAAACCTGGGATTACTTAGAATGTTCAACCACATGTTTAACTGAAAATAAAAACAGATTATGTGGAAGACGTAGTCAGAGTGGTACCTAGAAATCTCCCTAGGCAGAGGTCCAGCCCTCTCGCTCCGTGTCTGTGAAATGTACAGAGGGGTACAGAAGGAGGCCTAGGGGAAATCAAGGGGAAACACTTTCTCTTTCTTGAAAGAAGTTCTGGGAAATTCCAAAAAGAAAGAGCAGAAAGAGGGACATTTGAAAAAGACACACAAAAAACCCAGAAGTCACAGCAAACAATGTTAAATTTGGTGGTTCAAGCTCATAATTCTCTCCCCAAATGCCATTCTTTGGGACCATACATGGAAGGATGTCTTTAAAACCCAGCCTTTTCCCCATCGCAATGCCCTTTTAGATTTAGATGTCACAACTAAGCAGAATATAATCTGACAGCTCCTCAGTCGCGACAGATTAAAGACCACGCCATCTGCCGCTGGACTGGATACAGCTGGGGTTTAGTTGGTGGCCAACCAGTCCACATTGCTCAGGGCTCTGGTGCACGGGCGCCCAGGGGGGCTCAGCATAGCTCTTGCTTCTCATCCAGGCAGCTATACCTGTTTCTCGAGCTGCTCAAATCCCCAGCAGTTTGACCATAATAAATATAAATTAAACTTCTGGCTGCCCTCAACCTTCTTTATCATGAGCACTGGGGTGGAGCAAACTTAAGGGAATAAGCATTCAAGGGAAGAAGTAGTTGTGTTATCATTGTGCACAAAAACAGGCAGATGCAAATTCCTCAGTTTATTGCCTTGTTTGGTCCGCTTCGCTTCCTTCTGTCTAGGCCTTTCCCCTCTTTCCATAGCCTGTTTTGTATTCTGCTGGTAGATCTAGCTCCTCCTCCACAATGAAAAAAAAAACTAAATTGTTTTTAGATAAAAATGTCACCTCCCTCAAAATGGGAAATTCAGTCATACAAATGATTGTACAAATGACTGTGGAGGCTGGTTCTCCATTTCCAATGTGGTGTCACTTAAAACAAGATATTCTTCAGCAGCTGTTGCGCATTACTATGGAGCTGAGAGCCCATCCCACCAATCAGAGCAGAGGACACCCAAAGCTGCAGCTTCCTCCCTCGCACAAACCGCTCCAGGCTGTAATCTTAATTGTCAACAGCAACCAAGAGAGCAGACTGTGTTTGGGAAGTCTGATGGACCAAGCTTGGAGTACAGGCCAGAGACGAAAAATAGGAACGGTGACTCGCTGTGTGGTGCTGGGGACAAATAAGTACCTCTCCCAACTGTGACATCCTCTGTGAGGTTAAGGCAGAGAGGGTCTGAGAGCTGTAAGAGGGAAAGGGGCCACAAAACTTGGTGACACGTCAGCTGGTTCCAACCAAATTTCTACCTCCTCATTCCAGCCAAATATTTTCTTGAGATTACTGTTCTTCTGTTTGATATTGTTTTTTAGGTAAATTCAGAACATGTTTTTAAGATCCATCTCTTTTAGCAGGTGCAGTTTAAAGACAACTTTAGTTTACGAAATACCCATATTTACAGCCTCATGATTGGACGGAAAAGGACTAGTTATTAAAGACATCTGCCAGGGAGCAATTCAGTGAGGATGTTCAGCAAATTCATTCTAATGTGCTCGGGTAACGGTTATCTCCTCAAGAAGGGGAGCAATAAATTAAAGCGCAATAGCTTCCTCACTCGGCATCTACAGAGAGGGATGGAAGGAAGGGAAACAAATATTTACTGAGTGTCTATTTGGGGCCAGGCCTCAGTGTAAAGGATTTTCATATACATTATCTCATACAGTCTGAGAGAACCCTTGAGATAGAAATTATTTCCATTTTTACAGGTAAGCATATCGAGGCTGACAGTAAATAAATTGCCCAACTTTCTACAAAGAGAGTCAGCAACTAGAGTTTGACCTGTCTGACTCTATGCTCTTTTCATTACGTATTTCAATTGGGCGTATATGACTTGAAGAAAGTAGATTTCAGTCAACCTTTCCCACGTTGGGCCCACTCAATTTTTAGAGTAACTACTATATGGGAATAATATGCCTTTGAGGAGCAAATTACTCATACCTCTAGTAATAAAAGTTTCTCTCCTGTATTCCCACTTCCACAACACTTTCTTCCCTTTTTCTATTTGTGTGAGCATGAGGATTTGTAATACAGTACAACAGTAATCCTAGGAGAAATGTGACTAGATCCCTCTGAAAAATACTGAAGCGACAGTCCAGGAGATCCTATATAACTCCTTCCTTCATCAAAATTCACTCTTCCAAAGAACAAATACCAAAACCAAACAAAAAAACCAAATCAAAACAGACAAGAAGACACACACATACACACACACACACACACACATACACGCATCCCTCAGAAAAATTCTGCCTGTGTCTCGTGGCCTGGCTGGTGAGCTCCTTATGGAAAGAAATCATTGGTCTCAGACCTCGTCGTGAACTGAGAATCACTTATGGGAACTGAATGGTGGTTTGGCTGGCTTGGCCACTGCTCAAATTGCTGGTGTGGGTCTGAAGGTTTGTCTGGAGGGAGCCCAGGGTTTAGAGAGCCTGGGAACAAAGCAAGTCAGCTGCAGGAGAAATGCAGGAAAAAGGTCAGAGGTAGGACTGAATTTGAAGGTACAGGGCCAAGAGGTCAGAATCTGTTGGAAGCAGAGATCTAGGCAAGAGGAGGGCAGGAACAAGAATGAGACAATCCTCAATCCCAACAACTAACAACTCCAGTCTTCCCCCCAGAGAAAGCCTTTTGTGCTTTTCCTTTCTCTGAGGATAATCCAATGGGACCTCTTTGTGACACATGCATGTTGCTGCACTTCAATCTTGCATTTTTTCTTTTCTTTTTTTCCCTTGGTGAGGAAGATTGGCCCTGACTTAACATCTGTTGCTAATCTTCCTCTTTCTTTTTTTCCTCCACAAAGCCCCAGTACATAGTTGTATATCCTAGTTGTAGGTCATTCTAGTTCTTCTATGTGGGATGCCACCACAACATGGCTTGATGAGTGGTGCATAGGTTGCACCCAGGATCAGAACTGGGGAACCTCGGGCCACTGAAGCAGAGCATGAGAACTTAACCACTTGACCATGAGGCTGGCCCCTTACATATTTTCTTACCTCTCATTTCCTGCCGTGTTTTCTATTATCTATATTATTCCAAAAATGACTTGCATGCTTTTACATTTCCTACTTGGTTCTACAGTCATTCCTCTGCCTCCTTTTCACAAAATTCTCTGGCAAAAAATTTATGGTCTGTGGAAACAGAGCATTATTGCCTGTAAAGTTAAATGGAGACACTCAGAACGTCAGCATCCAGATTGCGCTCTAGCCACGGAGGCCAGTGAAAACCTGTCCTCCTAGACAAAGATTTCCCTTTATGTTACAAAGAAGAATCTGGTACATAAAGAGTCCCCCTGGAAAATAAGTAAGCACTACTATAAAGTTGCTTTGCAATATGTGTGTAAGGGACATTGTGACCCAATCTTGAACAATAAAACATTGTTGGGCCTGCTGTTGTGCTTAAAATAAGATTGATGCAATTCTCAAGTTAAAACTCAGAAAGTAGGTTGTCATCATCCGAAAGTGGGTATGGGTTGGAACAGGCACCCTCTCAGGGTGCTTCCCCTGACCCTCCCCCCTCCCTAGAGAAGAGGAGCACTTGGAGCTCTCTTTTCTTGGCCAAAGCACTCACACTCTCCCAAAAGTGAAAAAAGAAAAAGAAAAAAGGAAATCTTCAGGGACTGGCCCAGTGGCGTAGTGGTTAAGTTTTCACACTCCACTTCAGCAGCCGGGGTTCACCAGTTTGGATCCCAGGTGTGGATCTAACACCACTCGTCAAGCTGTGCTGTGAAGGTGTCCCACATACAACATAGAGGAAGATTGGTAAGGATGTTAGCTCAGGGACAATCTTCCTCACCAAAAAAAAAAAAAAAAGGTAAGAAGAAGAAAAATAAAATCTTCAAATAAATGTGCCCTGAAGAGAATACCGTGGAAGCAGAGGACTGCTCTCTCAATCCCTCTATTCTTTCTGTGCACACTTCTTCAGAGAGACAGAGAGGTCTCGAGATCCTGGCGTCTGCAACCAGCTTGGTTTCAGAAATCTCTGAACCAACCCTAAGTCCCATTTGGGGCAGAACACCGGGGGGGTGATATTTTCTTTCCTCTACAACTCTGGAGCTTGCTTTGGTCAAATATCTCAAATCAGTACAAGGTAGGTCAGACTCCAGGGTTTTTTAGGCCTAAAATGTCCCTGAGAATAGGTTGCCAGCATATTGAGCTGGAATTCAAAAATTTCTTCTTTTGAATTCAGAAAACCTCCTGAGGTCTCTTCGCTGTGTCATCACGCAGTCCACTTGGTGGGCTGGTGGTTGAGCTGGTTAAAAGCAAATCTGAACACTGTCTCTTCTGACATCTCTGCTCTAGGCTGAGAGACTCTAACTTGGTATTTGTTGTGTTTGCAGATCTTTTTGGTGTCTTACAGTTTGGAAATGGGAATGTACGGCTGTAATGTGGCAATCAAAGTGGGGGAGGTGATCATTTACATTCTAACACACAGAGACTTCCTAGTCAAGGTTACTTATAAATCAAACAGATGTCATTTCATAAACACCCCCAAACAACCGTACTCCATTACCAAAATGGGAAGCAGTGGTGGTGGTAATGGGTATCTAAGGGCTAAAATCAGTTTAACTTACAGGCATTCAGCTGCTACAACAGTTGTGAACATGTCTGACTGTTAATAAACACTGATTAGTATTAATATCATACAAGACTTTAAATGTGGCTGGCATGAAATTCTCAATCTAATGGACAGAGAAGCCTGTTGACAAAGATTTATTCTCTTTATTCCCTGGTCTAAAGAAATTTTCCATGGGTTTGACAGTATTACCATCAATTTCACAAAGATATCATGGCATTTCTTGAGGTTTAGAGATTACAACACTCTCATGAACAGAGAGAAAGTTGAACACTCATTTGTCACTTAAAGACAACACTGAAATGATCCAGAGCAAGTGGAATGTGAAAATTAGGAGGAACGACAGAGTGAAGAGATTCAGACCGTGATAATGAAGAACAGCTGGGGAAGGAGGGGCTGCTCCTCAGAGGAGGAGTTGACAGCAGCCATGACCTGCATTACGAGCGATAACGCTGGGACATGGCTCCAAGTTTGTTTCCCTTCAACACAAGTGTAAAGGAGCAAAATGAAGGGAGGTGAAATGTATTGATTGGAATTGCAAAGATGGCTGATTTTAGCGAGTTTCATTTGAACTCCGAACTCTGATTTGTTTCTATTTTCTTACTTACCGTTATTTGCCTGGACTACCCTGTGACATGAGATGACAGGACTCAGGGTGGAGAGTTAAGGTTAACATTAACGTGGATCAATGTTTTAGTTGAATAATATCTATTATCTAGGATGGTTGTATATTTTTAATAGCATTATTGAGAGTATAATTGACAAACAAAAGTTGTACATATTCAAGGTGTACAACTTGATGTTTTGACATACATATGCATTATAAAACAATCACCATAATTAAGTTAATTAACATGTCTATCACTTCCAATAGTTACCATTTTTTTCTTTTTTTGTGTGGTAAGAAGACTTAAGCAAATTTCAAGTATACAATACAGTATTGTTAACTATAGTTACCATGTTGTACCTTAGATCTCCAGAACTCATTAGCCACAAAGTTGGCACTGCAGTGCAGTGGCACAAGGGATGATCTTTTCAATAATTGGAGTTGGGTAAATTTGATATCCATATGGAAGAAAAATCTGTACCTCTCCCTCCCAAACCATATACGAAAATAAGTTCTAAGTGTGTTGTAGATTCAAATGTGAAAGGTAAAACTTTCTAGAAGAAGACAGAGAAACATCTTCATGACTGTGGCATAGGCAAAATTCTTAAACAAGACACACAAAGCATTTAACTATATAAAGAAAAAAGTTGATAAATTGGTCGATAAGATTAAGAACCGTGTATCAAAGGACACCATTACTGGAGTAAAACTACAGCCCACGATGTGAGGGAAGATATTTGTGATACAGATATTCAACCAAGCACATGGAAGTGGGTTATGTAAAGAATAATGCAGGGGCCGGCCCCATGGCTGAATGGTTGGGTTTGTGTGCTCCGCTTCAGCGGCCCAGGGTTTCACCAGTTCGGAATCCTGGGCGCGGACATGACACTGCTCATCAAGCCATGCTGAGACGGCATCCCACATGCCCCAACTAGAAGGACCCATAACTAAAAATACACAACTATATACCAGGGGGCTTTGGTAGAAAAAGGAAAAAAATAAATAAAATCTTTTAAAAAAGAAGAAGAATGCAAATCAGTAAGAGAAAGACAATACAAATATGACCTTTTACTTGGATGGAGAATATCCAAATGGCCAATAAACTATGAGAATGTACTCAACTTCATTGGTCACAAAAAATGCCATACTAAATTAAGTAAAACAAGTTTGTTGAAAGTACAGTTTTTGTCATCTTTGGGGACCCTTAGTAACTTGACGGTCTTTCTCTCACGTCTCTGTTAGTACATATGGCCAATTAGCCAGCTGCAACAGGCAGGTCTCGTGTTAGTGAATACTCAGGTAGGGAAAGCTACATTTATCTTCTTCCTGGCTCATGTGTATAACCATCCCTCCCACCCAGTCTGTCAACTCAAAGCACAGGGTCTACAGCGTCTTCATATATATATGTCTGTATATATATATGCCTTTTGCTTTATATGTGGGCTTCTGGGGTCCCAGTAAAGCACTGTCTTTTTAGCTCAGTGCTGATTATACAGGTGTGCTCAGTTTGTAAAATTGCATCCAACTGTGCACTCATAATTTGTTTACTTCTCTGTATAAATGTTATACATCTGCTATAGCTGTTATACTTCAATAAAAAGTTTTAAAAATCAAATAACACCTGAACCTAAATGTTAATGGGTCCTTACTCTCTGCTACAACCTGCAGAAAAGTTGAAAGATTGTTAATACAATGGACCCGCATGTACTCCATACGTATATTCACCAGTTGTTAAAATTTTGCCACATTTTCTCTCTCTCTTTCTCTCTCACTCTCCACCCACATACACATGCATTTTATCCACCACTTACGAGTAAGTCATAGACATTATTACACTTCACTTCTAAATTCTTCAGAATCTCCTAAGAACGAGGACATAATCGCATAAACACTACATAACCACAACTTCAATATCATATTCAAAAATTTTGTTTCTTATGTAAATTCCACATTTAAGTTTCCCAGTTGTCCCAATATTGTCCTTTACAGTTTTCTGGGGTTTTTTCCCAAAGATCCAGACTCCTGACAATTAGCTGTCATCTCTTCCGCGGTGGTTGCTCTTGTCCTCCTGGCCGGCTCCAGGAGGGAGGCTCTCTACCTTCTCCACCTTGCCCCCGGTCTTTGCAAGCACCCACTGGGCTCTGTCAGAAGAGTCCGGAAGTGTTAGGACATCCTTGTGTTTGAGGCGACCAGAGGCTCTATGTTCTTATACTTGCTCACCTTCAACTTTTAACAATTCACTAAAAATTTGACCTGAACCTTCTTATTCACTTGTAGAGTGACCCTACCTTCCTCCATGTCCTGCCCCAGCCAAACGAGGGCTCATGTATCTTCTCTTACTGGAGGCAACCATTTTTCCTGTAGATTTCACATTAGTTGGACGCTCTGAAAAACAGCTCTTAGATGGGTTCAAGAAAATGATGATTTTATACAATATGCAGCATTTGCCTGATACTAGAGTTGGAATGACACTCTTTGCAAGCTTCTCCATCTTAAGAAGCCGGAAGCTGACTCGTTTTAAAATTCAATGTATTATCTTCCACAGTTATTATTCTTTTTGATGCTCAGATTGTCTCAAATTCCAAATTTGGCCAGCTGCGATGTCTTCAAGGTGGGCTCTTGTGACATTTTGACCTGTTGTCATTTGTCCTGAGGACTTTCCTTCCAGCATGAGATCTCCCTGCCTCAGGCCTAGAATTGGACATTTCTCCACCGATATTTTGGTTCCTTTTGTTGTGGAGTAGCACTGAGAAATCTGAGTGCTAAATGTGCTCACTACCACTGGGGTATCATTATTTCTAGACCCTTTTAGTGACAAAGTGAAGAAATATGTTTTTGGTTTTTTTTTAAACCATGAGTTCATGCAGGTATTGCCTATTCCATTTAATACCATTTCTGTTCCTTATTGCATTTCCAATCCCACAGTGAGAACTCTGGCCCAAACATTGATATATTTAATCATTTGCTCTATTCTCTAACAAAAACCAAAATTATTTCACAATCACTATACTTAATATGACTACCAACAACAAACCAACTAAGTCCCAGATTTCTTTGCAGTTCCAAGTGCATATACTGTGTGCAAATGATGTACTCTATTCACATGTTACAATAATTTTATTGTTTTAAATATGTAAATCAGTGAGTTGGTTCAAAAGCAAAACACATTAGGGGCTGCCCCATGGCTGAGTGGTTAAGTTCACGTGCTCTGCTTCGGCAGCCCAGAGTTTCGCTGGTTCAGATCCTGGGTGCAGACATGACACTGCTCTTCAGGCCACGCTGAGGCAGCATCCCACGTACCACAACTAGAGGGACCCACAGCTAAAAATACACAACTACGTACCTGGGGACTTTGGGAGAAAAAGGAAAAATAAAATCTTAAAAAAAAAAGTAAAACATATTAAAAGATAGATTAGGAGGTCTCACTTACTTCCCAATTCGTTCCATTCTATTCTCCTCCATTGCTTGTAGGTAATCAGTTCTATTAGTTATGATTTATACACACATACTTATTTTCCCTTCTTCACTTGAACTAAAGACCAACAAAGTATTCAAGTGAATTTTCTAGCAGTTATCTTGGCTTACGAGTGAAAATTTATTTGCAAGACAGGAAAAGAAAAGTTCTAATTGTTTTTCTGATAAGGATGACAACTTGAAAGATCAAAAGCTTATTGAAAATAAAATTTATATTCATACAACTGCATTGTCTTGCATCATCTATCAAATATAACTTTTGGTTATATAAAAGCATAATAGGAAATAGAATTGCCAGATAAGAAATGTAATAAACATCAATTAATTTCTTCTCTTTTTCCTTTTTTTATGATTTTATTGAGGTCATAATAGTTTATAACGTTGTGAAATTTCTGTTGTACATTATTATTTATCAGTCAACATATATATGTGCCCCTTTACCCCTATGCCCACCTCCCAACCTCTTTCACCTCTGATAACCACTAATCTGTTCTCTTTAGCCGTGTATTTGTTTATTTTCCACATATAAGTGAAATCATACACTATTTGTCTTTCTCTGCCTGGCTTATTTCACTTAATATCATGCACTCAAGGTTCATACAGGTTGTTGCAAATGGGACAATTTTGTCTTTTTTATGGCTGAGTAGTATTCCATTGAGTATAATATATATATATATATATATATATATATATATATATATATACATACATATATATATCACATCTTCTTTATCCATTCACCAGTTGATGGGCACTTTGGGTTGCTTCCACATCTTGGCTATTGTGAATAATGCTGCAATGAACATAGAGATGCATCAGTCTCTTTTAATTGTTGATTTTAAGTTCTTTGGATAAATACCCAGTAGTGGGATAGCTGGGTCGTATGGTGTCTCTATTTTTAATTTTCTTAGAAACCTCCATACTGTTTTCCATAGTGGCTGCACTAGTTCGCATTCCCACCAGCAGTGTATGAGGGTTCCCTTTTCTCCACATCCTCCCCAACACTTCCTATTTTTGTCTTGGTAATTATAGCCATTCTAACTGGTGTAAGGTGCTATCTCATTGTAGTTTTGATTTGCATTTCCCTAATGATTAGTGACGTTGAACATCTTTTCATGTGCCTATTGGCCATCTGTTTATCTTCTTTGAAAAAAACGTCTGTTCATGTCCTCAGCCCATGTTTTGATTGGGTTGTTTGCCTTTTTGTTGTTGAGTTGTGTAAGTTCTTTGTAGATTTTGGAGATTAACCCTTTGTCAGATACATCATTTGAAAACATTTTCTCTCAGTTGGTGGGTTGTCATTTCATTTTGTTCCTGGTTTCCTTTGCCTTGTAGAAGCTCTTTAGTCTGATGAAGTCTCATTTGTTTATTTTTTCATTTGTTTCCCTTGCCCAAGTAGACATGGTATTCAAAAAGATGCTTCTAAGACCGATGTCAAGGAGTATACTGCCAGGGGCTGGCCCAGTGGCTCGGCGGTTAAGTGTGCACCTTCTGCTTTGGCAGCCTGGGGTTCGCCGGTTTGGATCCCGGGTGCGGACATGGCACCTTGTGGCAAGCCAAGGTGTGATAGGTGTCCCACAGATGAAGTAGAGGAAGATGGGCATGGATGTTAGTTCAGGGCCAGTCTTCCTCAGAAAAAGAGGAGGATTGGCAGCAGTTAGCTCAGGGCTAATCTTCCACCCTCCCCCCCCCCCCCCAAAAAAAAGAGTATACTGCCTATATTTTCTTCTAGGAGTTTTACAGTCTCCTGTCTTATCCACAAGTGTTTAATCCATTTTGAGTTAATTTTTGTGTATGGTGAAGGATAACAGTCTGCTTTCACTCTTTTGCATGTGGCTGTCCAGTTTTCCCAACACCATCTATTGAAGAGAATTTCCTTTCTCCTTTGCATATTCTTGGCTTTTTTGTTGAAGATTAGCTGTCCTTAGATGTGTAGTTTTATTTTTGGGCTTTCAATTCTGTTCCATTGATCTGTGTGTCTGTTTTTATACCACTACCATGCTGTTTTGATTACTATAGCTTTGTAGTGTATTTTGAAGTCAGGGATTGTGATGCCTCCAGCTTTGTTCTTTTTTCTCAGGATTGCTTTAGCTATTTAGGGTCTTTTGTTGCCCCATATGAATTTTAGGATTCTTTGTTCTATTTCTGTGAAGAATGTCATTGGGATTCTGATTGGGATTTTTGATATGGATTGCATTGAGTCTGTAGATTGCTTTAGGTAGTATGGACCTTTTAACTACGTTTATCCTTCCGATCCATGTGCATGGAATACCTTTCCATTTCTTTGTGTCATGATCAATTTCTTTCAATTATATCTCACAGTTTTCATTGTATAGATCTTTCACCTCCTAGGTTAAATTTATTCCTAGATATTTTATCCTTTTTGTTGTGATTGTAAAGGGGATTGTATTCTTAAGTTCTCTTTCTGTTAGTTTGTTATAGGGTATAGAAATGGAACTGATTTTTGTAAGTTGATTTTGTGCTCTACACCTTTACTGTAGTTGTTGATTATTTCTAATAGTTTTCTGATGGATTCTTCAGGGTTTTCTATGTATAGAATCATGTCATCTCCAAACAGCGAGAGTTTTACTTCTTCCTTGCCAATTTGGATACCTTTTATTTCTTTTTCTTGCCTAACTGCTCTGGCCAAAACCTCCAGTACCATGTTGAATAAGAGTGGTGAGAATGGGTGCCCTTGTCTTGTTCCTGTTTTCAGAGGGATGGCTTTTAGTTTTTTTGTCATTTACTTTTGCCAGTTTTACTCATATATGCCTTGGAGAAGATTTTTTTACATTGACCTAATTAGGAGTTCTATTAGCTTTGTTTACATGTAATTCTGGCTCCTTCCCCAGCTTTTGAAGTTCTCAGCTATCATTTCTTTGAACAAACTCTCTGCTCCTTTCTCTCTCTCTTCTCCTTCTGCAATACCTATAATCCTTATGTTGCGTTTCCTAATTGAGTCAGATATTTCTCGGAGAATTTCTGAATTTCTTTTATTTCTCTCTCCTCCCCTGTCTGAAGCATTTCTATATTTCTGTTCTCTAAATTACTAATTCTGTCCTCCATAATATCAGATCTGTGTTTTAAGGATTCCAGATTTTTCTTTATCTCATTCATTGTGTTCTTCATCTGCAACATTTCTAGTTGCTTTTTTTTAATACTTTCAATCTCTTTTGTGAAGAATTCCCTCCTTTCATTAATTTTATTCCTGAGTTCATTGAACTGTCTTTCTGAGTTTTCTTGTAAGTCATTGAGTTCCTTTATAATAACTGTCTTGAATTCTTTGTTATTTAGATTGTAAATTTCTGTGACTTCAGGATTGATTTCCAGGTACTTCTCATCTTCCTTCTGGTCTGAAGTGTTGAGATACCCCTTCATGCTATTTGATGGGGTGGACTTTCCTATCATATAGTGGTAGTTTCTAGTTGCACATTCCACCTGCCACCATTGATGGGGTCAGGAGCTGTGTTTTGGGAGCTCACTGCAACCCTTGGCAGTTGTGCCCATCCATTGGAATCCGTGCCGACAGGGTACATCTCTGTTTGCCGACAGGCTGCCACTGCTTTACACATGTGGGCACAGGTGCTTTGGCAGGATCCCCAGCTTTTGCTGACTGGCTAAGCTCATGCACATGGCTGGAGGCTGGAGAAGGGCACTTTTTTTTTTGAATTGTATACTTACAACAGGTGAGATTTTTTTATTTGTAATTATACTTCAGTAAAGAGACATAACAACTGAAGACATTATCATAATAATGGGACAATTAGGACAATTTTAACACTGTCTGGATACTTGATATTTAGAAATTATTACCTTTTTTTTTCTTTTTAGGTGAGGAAGATTTGTCCTGAGCTAACATCCATTACCAATCTTCCTCTTTTTTTGCTTAAGGAAGATCAGCCCCGAGCTAACAC
Source organism: Equus przewalskii (assembly GCF_037783145.1). Lineage (NCBI taxonomy): Eukaryota > Metazoa > Chordata > Mammalia > Perissodactyla > Equidae > Equus > Equus przewalskii. The sequence goes on from NC_091843.1 coordinate 61,704,365, forward strand.
ATGTGCCATCTTCCCCTGTTTTGTATGTGGGGTGCCTCCACAGCATGGCTGATGATTGGAGTAGGTCTGTGCCCAGGATCCAAACCCGTGAACCCCAGGCCACTGAAGCAGAGCATGTGGAACTTTAACCACTCGACCACAGGGCCAGCCCTCGAATTATTACTTTTTTTTAATTAAGATTATGATAGATTACAACCTTGTGAGATTTCAGTTGTACGAGGGGCACTTTTTTTGATGTGCGCAATCCCACATGCTCCTGCTCTGTACTCACTGTCTGCTCACCTGGGCTGCTTGGCTTGATGGGTATGCCCAAACGATTGCTTATCTGCTTTCATGTGGAGCACTCCCACAGGCTAGGAGGTGACTCCAAGAGCAAAAGTGTTCCTGCAGAGGGCTGCATTTTCCCTCTCTACTCACAGAGTCACGTGCCAGTTGCTGCACAAGGTCCCAAATTCTAGATCATTGCTATTGGGGAGGGAGAGGAGACCTACTTACCTCATTCCCCAGCCTCCCCAGGGGGGTCCAGCACCCTCACCTTAATGTACAGCTGCATTGGTCTCTCAGATGTTTATTGTATTGTGTGAATATCCTCTGTTGGTTTATGAATGTCCTTTTTGCTGTATCTTATGGAGGAGAGACTAAAGGAAGAGCTCACTCTGACATGATGCCAATGCTACTCCTCAAAGCTCCTCTTATTTTCTTCTTCTCTTCTTTCTTGGTTTTCTCCTTTCCATTCATCTTTTATTACATGGATACTGGGCATCCTTCTATGCATGACAGTACAGAGATAAACAATACAGATGAAATCCCTGCCCTTAAGAATCTATTCTATTTGGGAGGATACATAGTGAATGAATTATAATAAAGCACTGTAGAAAGATAGGCTGCCATTTTCCCACCTTATTGGTTGCTAATGACAGCAGTTAAGGTGGTGGATACAGGTTAATTATCTGAGTTGTGTTAGTATCTGAGTATCTATATACTTAATTTCTTCCTTTCCAGATTCCATAAATAGAAGTCAGGCAAATGTAATTAATGGCATGAAATTCTCTTCCTTCCCTTTGTTTAACTGACCAAATTTGCTTTGACAAGGTATATTGGAGATGGAAGCATTGTCAATAAAGACTGTGAAACAGAAGCTCCTTTACAAACCCACTTTCAAGTTAGGAATTTGGAGAAAGATAAGCAAAGCTGTATGCTCATGCAAGAGTGTCACTTCTCCTCTCTCTCTTCAGAGAGGTGGATTCAGCAGTCATATGGTGATATAGTGTTGGTTGTTAGCCCAGAGTGATTTTGTCACATTTGTGCTTTGTTTCCAGATCTATTACAAACCCTATCAAATCCCATAAATGTAAAAAATGTGGCAGTATTAAATATGTTTAGAAAAAGAGGTACATGATTGTGATGGAAACCAAAGTGATGTTGACTCTAAATAGATGTTTAAGCATTGTAATTATACATGTTACATTGTCCTATAAATCAATGGACTTAGTATCAGCCTTCAGAATCTCAACTGTACATAAGGATAGGATCTTCTGAACTTAAAGATACAGGAATCAGTCTCATGTCTTCTAGATTATACATCTGCCAGTAGTATTGAGTTCTAAAGTCATTTGTGTAAGTCAAAAATCCCCTGTAGTCAAAACAATCTTTGAAAATTTCTAAAATGGTTTGAGTATGTAACTTTAAATAGTAATTCTAAAGTTCAAGGACTATTGAGCTAGTCTTTTAAAAAATGAATGAAAATAAACTCTGAATGCAGATGTCTTGGCATTCAAATCAATCAGCCTTTAAAATAATCATCAAATCCCTGAATGTAACAGAGGAAGGATGAGGACTCTAAACCACCTTTGCTTGTCTTCAGATGGACTTCATGTTTAAATAGCAGTAAGCACTGTTATTTTTCACACTTGTTAATCTATGCATTGCTTTAAGGAACAAATGAGGTACATAGTATGTGAAAGCACTTAGCCCAGGGCCTATCACATAGTTGGTCCTCAATAAATAAATATGAACTGATTTTGAGTCTAAGATTTGCTTGGCCAGATCCATATGCATATGGAATTTAAAAAGTAAAAAAGACTCAGGCATCTGCTGCCTGTCATTTCAAATGTACATTTCTTGTGACTCTGCTAAACTGCTGTCACACTCATGCCTTTGGGAATTGGTCTCAGGGCCCAATAAGTGGAGTCATACTTACCAAGTGGAGAGGTTCTCAAATAAGTATGAAAAATAAATGCATTTGGACAATATGATTGAAGTACAGTCATTTTCTTATCTGTAGTTCAATGCACAATTCACCTTCTCCATCATTCCCGAATATCTTTGTCCCCTTTCCACTCTTCTCCCACCTCCCACTTAGCAGAGCCCATGGAACCATGCAGGATGCCCCTTGTTCAGTTTTCCAGAGTTTTCCCTCAATAAGAATATGCAGTCTCTGGGAGAAATACCTTGGCAATTATTTTAATTTCCAGTAATGAGATAGAAAAAAATTAATAACACCCTTTCTTAATTTCACTCACTTGAGTATTAATTAATTTGCAGGTAGTATGTGTTTTTCTCAGTACGTGTTTGGGGCTTAATTTAAATTAACCCCTAAGAGGAAATATAGCCTGTTTAAAGAAATTCTCTTCTTTAATTATTTTTATTATCAATTTTTATAAGTAAATTGTAAATATAGTCTCCTTATTAAAAACACACACAATACAGAAGAATATAAATGAAAGATCGTAATCCTTACCACGCCTCTCAAATTCCAATCTACTCTCCAGAGACAACTAACTATTCTTAACAGTTTTGTGTGTATCTTTCCACATCTATACCTTTTTATTCTTATATGAATATGCACATATGAAAATATATAGTATTGTTTTCTTTTCCTTGATTTAACAATACTGAAGTTATATAACAGTGGGTTGTAGTTCAATTTGCTTTTTTTGCTTAATGAATGTATCTTGGTAAACTTTCCTTGACCATGATCCAACTCATTTTTAAACTTGTCTCATGCGATATTTCATAGTAACTCATGCTCCATATAATCTATGTAGTATTCACTAATTGATGGATATTTAGTTGTACCCAGTTTTTCACTACTACAAATAATGCTTCAAACAACATTATTGTTCTTAACTCTTTGTGCGCTTTGTATTTTTCTGGGATAGATATCTGGAAGTGGTATTTCTAGGTTATAGGTAAAAGCAAAAGATTTTACTAGATACTACAAAACTGGCCTCTAACAAAGTCTTAGTCATTGTACACCAAGAATGCAGGAGAATACCTGCTTCCCTCACACTCTTGCCCTCAGTTGATATTGCCCTCACTTTTTGCAAATAAGATACAAAATAAATTATACCTATTTACCTTAATATGCATTGCTTTCATGTCTAAAGAAGTGGACCACTTTAAATTATGTTTGTTAGCTATTCATGTGTTTTTTTCTGTGAATCCTTGTTCCCTTTACGCATTTTAAAGTTTGAATGTTTGTCTTTTTCTTAATGATTTGTAAGAATTCATTAAATCTTTTTTTTTTTCAAAGATTGGCACCTGAGCTAACATCTGTTGCTAACCTTCTTCTTCCTTTTTTTCTTCTTCTTCTTCTCCCCAAAGCCGCCCAGTACATGGTTGTATATTCTAGTTGTGGGTCCTTCTGGTTGTGCTATGTGGGACGCTGCCTCAGCGTGGCCTGATGAGCGGTGCCATGTCTACACCCAGGATCCGAACTGGCGAAACCCTGGGCCACCAAAGCAGAGCATGTGAAATTAACCACTCAGTCACGGGGCCAGCCCCTCATTACATCATTTTGATATTGATTGTTTGGGGCTATATGTTACTCATCTTTTAATTTAAGATGTCTTTTTGTCTTTCAGAAGTTTTTATTTAAAAAAAATGTTTTTTTAAAGATTGGCACCTGAGCTAACAACTATTGCCAATCTTTGTTTTTCTTCTTCTTCTTGTCCCCAAAGCCCCTCAGTACATAGTTGTCTATTCTTGTTATGAGTGCTTCTGGTTGTGCTATGTAGGACACTGCCTCAGCATGGCCTGACAAGTGGTGCCATGTCCGCACCCAGGATCCAAACCAGAAAAACCCCAGGCCACGGTAGCATAGCGAGAGAACTTAACCTCTTGGCCACAGGGCCAGCCCCTCAGAAGTTTTTAATTGTTATGTAGTCAAGTCTTAAATTTCTTTCTTTATTGTTTCTGGATTTGGGATATTTTTTAAGAAAGTCTTCTCCACTCCAATGTTATAAAAATATTCTCCTATATTTTCTTCTAATACTTTTGTAAGTTTTTATTTTGTATAGACAATTCCTTAATCATAGGAATTTCTATTGGTGTACGGAGTAAAGCAGTCATCTAACCTTTTTATTTTTCCAAATGGATAACTAGTTGATCCAACTATTACTAAATAACCTATCCTTTCCTCACTCATTTGAAACATTTCACTTATCTTACACTGAATACCCATATATACTTGTATTGGTTTCAGAATGCTCAATTCTGTTCCACTGATACATTTTTAAATGGGTCCTAAAATACTGCACTATCTTAATTGAAATAACCTTATATAATTTTTGATATCTGATGGGGTATGTCTGCTCTTGTTCTCAGTTTATGAGTTTCAAAATTTTTTGTGTAGCTATTAGATCATACTTGCTATTTTTATATTTAATTTCTATATACTCATTTTTCATCTATTTTGTCAACTATTTCTGAGATGAGTAAGTTGACATCTTCTATTAAAATCGTCGTTTTGCTGATTTTTCTTTGTAAACTTATCAGTAATCTTCAACATATTTCAAATCTATTTTTTCAGATGTATAATGTTTCCTGACAGGTATGACTTCTTAGTGGATACTAACTTCTTGCTAAATTGAGCTATCATTCTCTCTTTTAATCCTTTTTATTTTTCAAATCTATTCTTATATTTATTTTCTTTCTTATTGGATTTATCTGGAATTTCTGGTTTTTTCCCTTTATTTTTTAAACTTCTCGTGTCATTTTTTTTTAAGCTTTTCTCTTGTAAATAACATATAGTTGGATTTTTCCCCATAACTTTGGACTATTTTATTTGGACTTTAACTCATTCACTTTTTTTACATTGTATTTGGGCTTTTTCCTCTTATGTTCCTATTGACCTTTCCTATTATCTCTTTTTTAAAATATTCCTACCATTTATTGGCTTGATTGAATTTTTATTTTCTCTTCTAATATTTCTGCTAATAATCTGAAAGCCAGTAATACTGATTCTACTCTTCTAGAAGTTGTTTTTAAGTATTTAATGGGCATATTTAAACAACTTTGTATTATTACTATTCTGGGATGACTTTCCATGTTCTTCAGTTTTCTATCCTCTCTCTTTCTCTCTCTCTACTCTTTCTCCCTTACTCCTTCTCCCCTATTTTTCTTTGTGTTCTAGGATATTTTCTAAACTTGATTTTCTGGATCACTAATTTTGTTTTCAGCTGCATTTGTTTTATTATTCATTTATTATAAGCCCTTCTACTGATTTTTTTCAAATTATCACAATCATATTTTTAATTTAAAATAAACCTTTTGTGCTTTTTTTTTAAAAAAGCAATCTTTTCTTATTTTGTGGATACAAGCTCCTCTCTATTGTTTCTGAGAATAAGATTTTTTTTAAACTTCTTTTCTGCCCTCCAAATTATCTTTTCTTTCCCAGAAGCCATTTGTTCTCTTCATTTAACTTGGTCCTTCTTGTTCATGCATTTAGTATCCTTAGTTGTCAGGGCACTTTTATGATTGAAAAAATCAGGTCAAATTAGTGTATTTGTTTTCTATTCTACATAACAAATTACCACAAATTTGGAAGCTGGAAGCAACACAAATGTATTATCTCACAGTCTCCGTGGGTCAGGAGTCAGTACGGGTCAGCTAAGACCTCTAGCTGGGGTCCCATCAGGCTGAAATGAAGGTATGACCCAGGGCTGGGAACTCATCTGATATCCAAGGTCCTCTTCCCATGTCACTGATTGTTGGCAGAATTCAGTTTCATGTGGTTGTAGGACTTAAGTCCCCATTTCCTTGGTCACTTCCTGTGGGGGCCACTGTCGCCTCCTAAAAACTTGCCACAGGCCATTCACAACATAATTATTTGCTTCTTCATGGCCAACAGAAAAACATCTCTGCTGCTTTAATTTCCCTGACTTCCTTCACAGGCTCACCTGATAATTCCAGGCTCACCCAGTGTGATCTCCCTTTTAATTAACTCAAAGTCAAATTATTAGTAACCTAATCACAGGAATAAAATCCCATTATATTGATGTGTCCTGCCCACATGCAAGGGAAGGAGATTATACAGAACGTGTATACCGGGAGTGGGAATCTTGGGTGTCATCTAGAATTCTGCCTATAACAAGTGGCATGAGTTTCTTTCAGTAAGTCTAGATCTGTTTCCCCTACAAGCTCGCTATTTTTCCTGAAGGACAATGAACTGAAAACTCTGGCAAAATGGGGTGGGTGTGGGTGGAGGCATGTTGACTGACTGGTTTTACAAGTTATCCAAAGTAAGCGGGCTTTACATCAAGAATGAAGGTCCGAGTGAGCTTTTTCTGTTGGCTATCCAGTAACCATAAAGACTATTTTGCTTCTCTTAATTTCCTACACTCAGCTGGGAACCGTCTTAGGTAGGTAGTTCACTCTCTTTACCCTGTAGGTCTTGGGTTTTAACCTATGATCAAGTGTTGCTGCAGCCTATTTCTGAGGTGGACTTAGTTGGGGGTCTAATTGGCCCTGCTGTTCTTCGTCCATCTCTTTAATTAATTTTCCTAGCAATTGCCCAAAATCCCTTCCCGAGCTTGCTATTTATTCAGTCTGAGCTTGAAGCATTTCTGGATCTGTCATTCATTACCTCTGTAGATGTTGCTGTTGTTGTTGTTACTGTGTGTGTATGTGTGTGCCTGTGTGTTTGAGACTATCTTTTTCTCCATTTTTGCTCCATCTCCTTTCTAACTTCCAGAAATTTCTCACAATTTTTGATCTGTGGATAGCACAATTTTTAAATTTGCTTTCTTGTTCTGCTAAAGAGTTATTCATTGTAAAATATATTCTCAATTTTTTAAAAGGGATTTGACGTAAGAAAAATGGTAAATGCATGTGCTCACTCCATCATTTTGCTCTTATTTCTTTTCGTTTTTTTAATTTTTAAATTATTTATTTATTTATATTTTTTTTTTGAGGAAGATTAGCCCTGAGCTAACATCTACCGCCAATCTTTTTTTTTTTTTGATGAGGTAGACTGGCCCTGAGCTAACATCTGTGCCCTTCTTCTTCTACTTTATATGTGGGATGTCTGCCACAGCATGGCTTGACAAGTGGTGCATAGGTCCACACCCAGGATCTGAACCAGCGAATCCCAGGCCACCAAAGCGGAACGTGGGAACTTAACTGCTGCATCACTGGGCTGGCCCATTTTGCTCTTATTTCTGATTTTCATTCTTTTAACTTTACAACATCAAGATCTTTTGCAATTAGGGTCAACCGTCTACAGGTAGGCAATTTAGTCATCTCCCAAGTTGTTATCCCCACCCTTTTGCTCTCCTAATCTTTATTCTTCTCTCTTTAGTTTCCCCAAATAAAGAGGACAAAGAGAAGGAAAATATGAAAATCAAATACCACCTTTTCTTCTGTGTTCATCCACTGTGAAAAAAGTTGATTGCGGTTGAAATTTCTGCCTATACGAAGCCCCTGCGTTATTAGTGGATTTCCTCCCCACCTGAATACCCACTGCATGACTAACAGAGGCACTTTTATTACCTTCAAACGACTAGTACATTTTGATGAAATAGGCTTATTCAGTAAGCCATCAAAAGCAGAAGGAAAGTGAAATCAAGTTAGTAACCTCTCTTAAAGAACTAATCTGGAAGTACTGAGAGAACACAACCACACAGAGAATAATGAAGTTTCCTAATTGGTCAACTCATGCAGAATGTCTTGTCAAGAGATAGCATGGCATAGTTTAGCCCATGGTTTAAGGGAGAGATTTTAAGGAATAAGATTTTGAAAGGGGCATATAGGTATTTAGAGCAAACGACATATATCTAAATATACAAGTTGACCATCCAACTCACAGAACAAGGTGGTCATATTTGAACTAAATTAATAGTAGACTTGTATTCTAAACGCATATGAGACCAGAGCATGAATTCAGACCCTGAGAGAGTAATAGTAACTGACATATAGGACAAGGGATAGCTGTTTCACATGTTCTTTCAGCAGAAAGTATAGTAAAGGGAATCAGAGGAAAAATGTTTCAGAGAAAGCCAAGGCTCACAAAATGGGCCAGGTGAAAAGAATATTAATTCTAATATACAAGGCAAGCATTCAAGGGTGAAGGACTAGTGATTGTAATCCATCCTTTTCTATGCCAGATTGAGTGCCATTCATCCTGTGCCAGGAAAACGTTCTATTTAGGGCCATGAACTCAGTGGAAAATTAAGTAACATCTATAAATTCTATTCACTCCCTTTTCCAGATCATTAAAGGCATTAAACTAGACCGGACTCAACATGGACCCTTGCAACACCCCACTACACATTGCCCTAGAGTTAATTATGCTATCATTAATCATTTACCCATTGTTTATAATCACCCAAGCATTTTTAATACAACTAGATTCTTATTCAAGCCTGTTTTAAATTAATTTTGCAAATAATATTTGGAGGGTTCAGATACAATGATCCATTGGCACCTACATCCATCAATTATGCAGCATTCTCCCTCTCTCCTCCTTGGGAGTTTTTCTGGTAGGACGCACCCTCTCTCCAGATGTAGGCTTTTTGTTAAACATAGCTCTTCTGTGCTCTACTTGTTTACAACTTTTCTGTTTCAATAACTGCACCATAACTTTTTAATCTGTTGACATAAGAACAACCAGGTGATGTTGACGCGAATCATACTTGTTTCTTAAAAACTGATTACACATTTTTTTGTTCCTTATTCACTTTTCCATCCACCATGCTCCTGTCCGTTTTCAGCAGTATGGCCTAGTTCTCCATTTGATGACATATTTCTTTAACACCATTTAGGTCCTTTTATGCTTGGATGTCTGTCGCATACAGTGGCATTTGGGATATATTAAATGTTTTATAACTTTCTCAGACTATATATTGAAAAGAGATATTTTTCTACAGACTTTAAAAACAGTTCAATAGCCTCCTTTTTAAGTAAGTTATATATCTCTGCATTTATTACTGGTTCTACTCTTCTGGACTCAATCCTTTTCCAGCTGTCTCTTTCTCTATTTTTAACTAATAAAACCTAAGTTTTATATGTACAAACTTTAGAATCAAATAGTTCTGCAAGATTTGTAATGAAAAAGAGTAGTCCCTATTCCCACTCCAGCATTTACCTCTCCAAGAGACAACAGATTTCAATTCTTAGTTGATTATTTTGGTATTTACCTCCATGACTCGAAATAATGTGCTTGAATTTCTACCGCTGACTTTTATTTTAGAGATTCTTTATTGCCTTTCCACTATGGAAGGGGAGGGGTTTGCTGATCCTCCACTCGTGACTTCCCTTTCCTTTACCTTGTCATCTCAATATGACAGTATCATAATTTTTATTATTTAGTGTCAGGGTTTATTTTATTATGATTATGTAAATATTATCTGTAGCTGAAATAAATGATAAACTCTCATAACTTATTCTATCCTACACAACTTTTTGTTTTCTCTGGAATTAATGATTGTCTTAATTTTCTGTTTCCTTGATTTTTTTATTTATATATTTATTTTTATTACTTACCACTAATTCATCCACTGACATCTCATCAATTGTCAAAAGCTCCTCTCAAGACTGTCAAAATCATTAGCATCCCCTCCATTTTATCTGCCTAAAGAAGGGCCCTATGGAGCCTTCTGACATCTTCCAAACTAGAATAGTAGCACTCCAGGTGTGACGCACAGCTGTCATCCTGGGATGTCCCTTCACTGTCATCGTGGGATTCTCTTCTGTTGGGTCTCCTGGTCCCTCTATCTTGTGTTTTCCTCTTCCTTGACTTTAATCTCCAAGACTCCTGAAAATATAGGAATGGGAGGTGATGTTTTGAGGAATTGCCTGTCTAAAGATGCTTTATGTTACTGTTACACACTGACTAACTGGGAACAGAAATCTAGATAGGGACCATTTTCTCTCAGATTGGTTAAGGCCTTACTCTATCACCTTCTAGCTTCCAAGGTTGCTGTAGAGAAGTCTGAAGCATTCTGATTCCAGCTTCTTAAGTATTTGACCAGATTCTTTTATTTCCTTCTCTTTGTGTCCTGTGTTCTGAAATTTCACAGTAATAAACCTCAGTGTAGCTCTCTTTTCATCCATATGTGCTGTACATTTGGTACACCCTTTCAATCTGAAAATTAAGTTGCACAATTCTAGGCATTCCTCCCCCTCAATTATTTGAATATTATTCAGGGACTGTATTGCAAGGACTTGTTGACTTAAGGTTAATTATGGGTCTTTAGATGTGCAAGTTATAGGTGGGAGCAGCTTTGTTTCTCAGAGAGGGGAGTTATGAGAAAACTGATGGAGGGACCTAAGCTTATAGTGGGCCTGGAAGCCCTCTTTCTGATCAATTCTATTTCCTGTGGGTGTGTTTGAAAATGCTTTTGCACTTCTAATTTGGTTAAATCTTCTAATTTGATTTTCATTTTGTTCTCTCTTATTTTCCATCTTTTTGTTCTTCTGCTCTACTTTCTGGGATATTTCCTTAATTTTGTCTTGCAATCTTTCATTAAGCTATTCATCTTTGTTATCATATTTTCAGTTTCTAATGGGTTATCAGTTTCTGACATTTTATCTAGTAAGTTTAGTTTCAGATTCTAATAGAATCTGAATCCTGTCTGGTTTCGTATTTGCATTATCTCTTGTTATCTAAGCATATTTTCCCCAATATTTTATTGCGAAAAATTTTAAACATACAAAAATGGTGAAAGAATAGTATGATAATCATATACACACTGCCCAAGTTCAATAATCGTTAACGTTTTACTATATTTGTTGACCTATCTCTATATGTGTATGTGTATAAATTATTTGCCAAGCCATTTGAAAATCAACTGCAGATATCGTGTCTCTTCACCCCTAAATTCTTCAGTGGGTATAGGGCAATCAGCTCATCTTCATTCGCCCAGGATTTTCTTGGTTTTTAAACTGAATGTCTTGTGTCTTGAGAACCCCCTCCAGTCCCGGGCAAACCGGAACAGTTTTTCACCATAAGTGGGCGACTTACAGTGATGACATTCTCCTACACAACCACAGTACCATTATCACACCTAAGAAAATAATGGCAATTCCATGACATCTTAATTCCACTCTACATTAAAATTTATCCAATCGTCTTTTATAGTGTGTGTCTATTTATGTAGGACTCTTCACTCATTTTGTTTCTCTCTCTTTCTTTTTCTCTGACATTGACTTTTTAAGAAACTAAGCAGTCAGCTTATAAAATAATGTTTTATGTCATATTTTGGATTTGTCTGATTGTTTCTTCTTGATGTCATTTAGCTTGTTCCCCTATCAACATTTTTACCTGCCTACCGGCAATAAGGAATAAAAATTGATTAGATTGAGGTTAAATGTGTTTGGCAAGAACATTTCATAGGTTATACTACAGGCCTCAGAATGCATCACATTGGGAGGCACAAAATGTCAGGGTTTCCCACTATTAGTGATATTAAGCTTGAACTCTCAGATAAGGTGATGATCATCAGATTTCTCTATTGGAAACACATGTTATTTCCTTTGCAATTAGCAAGTAATCCGTGGGATGGTATTTTGGTATCCTTCAAATATTATGCTCCTCAAAACCTTTCATTTCAAGATTTTAGCATCAATTGAGGATTTTTACCTGGAACACTCTTTCAGATGGGGCTGCACAGTGGTGATTTTTCTAATGCACTCATTTCTTCTATATTTATTAGCTGATGTTCTTTGGTAATAAAGAACTTCCCTGACCTGGGGATAAACTACATTTTATTCCAAGAAGGCTTAGTAAATGTTTACTTTTTTGTCTTTCATTGCCAGTTTCCAAAGTGAGGAATGGTGCTATTGTCCCTCCAAAGGTGGCAAATAAGTTCTCTCTCTCTCTGTGTCCCTCCCTCCTTCTCTCTATTCAATATGGACTTCTGGATGTTTTTGTTAAAGTAAGAGATTTAGAAGTTAGTTTACTAAGATTTTCTTCAAGTTACGTTGTGTAAAAAAGATTGATTTCTCCTGAAGGTTTTAAAATGAACAATGTGTTTGGTCACCTTCCTATTGCAGTAGTATTTAATAAAGTTGTTTCCTACTTTTTTTAAAAAGCCCAAACACAATGTCAGAAATTTCTATACATGTCAATAGCTATCTCTCTGCATGTAGTTCCTTTTTCCAAAATGGAATGTTAGTGTAAGTGTTTCTCAATGTCTCCCATTCCCAAACACCTGATCATGTGACTTATCTCCTTCCCCTGTTCTGAAGGTCAAAGCTGATAGGACTTGGCTAGTGAGCATCTATCTCAAATGCTGGTGATCCAACTGTGGCCTACATGACCCACCTCAAGAAGAATAACTGGACCAATTAGATTCCTTTACCGGGAAATTGGAATTGGGAAACTGAGAAACTGAAGCAGTTATCAGTGACACTGAAGTAGAGGTAGGAACAGAGAGGCCTTGATGAGCCGTGTTAAGCAACAGTCACACAAAAGTTAAAGATGTGGGAGAAGAAACTGTAAGCAGAGAAAAGCAAATCAAGTGGGTTGCTGTGCCAGGGCAGTGTTCCTCCTCCTGTTCTCCATCTCAGGGAATGGCACCATTCTGCATCCAGTAGCCCCAGCTTGGTGCAAGATATGGTTCTTGCTCATCTAGAGTAATGGCCTTACCTGCATCCCCTCCAGCCGCTCTCCAAAATATTCTCCACAAAAACTGTAAAGCTGACCCTATCTCCACTACTCCTACCTCATCCTCCACCCCTTTAAATTCCATCAATGACTTCCCATTTTACGTAAGAGGGAGACAGAATTCTTCACTGGCTTGCAATAAAGTACGTTATGGTCTCTCAAATATATCCACAATAGCTTTCTTTTGGTGCCTTGTACGTTGTGCTGAGGAACTTAGCACATACCACCCTCTGTGCCTGGAATGCTACTGCCTTTTTCTTAGACAGTGCCTACTCCCACTTCGCTCAAGCATCAATTTGTTAGGACACGCATTCCTTTCTTATAGCCTCTCATAGGTCTGTGAATCTCCCCTTTATAGAATACATCACAGTTAAAATTTTTCATTTTATTTTTGTGACTATTTGAATAAAATCCCTCCCTTCATTGTCCTAGAAGCACTATAGCCACTGTGTCTGGTTATTGCTCACCATTTTATCTCAGTATCTCAATACATAGAAAGGGCTCAGAAAATATCTATTGAGTGAATGAATGAGAAGCAAAGAGTCAGAGAAGAGGGAGAACATGAACTTGCTTCTCCTCTTTTTCCGTACACCACATTTAATTCATCATCCAGTTGTATAGTGTCAACTTTCAATACGTGGATTCATACCTGAATCTGAACACTTCTCATTACCATCACTGCTACTAGCCTAGTCCAAGCCACCATCAACTATCATCTGGACATTGTATTAGCTTCCTTCCTCATCTCCCTTCTATTCTAGGTCCCTACAGGGTAATCAGAGTTGCCCTTTAAGACATCAACCCTACATGACACCCTCCAATGTCTTTCCATGACAATCAGAGTGAAGTCTAAACTTTTTATTACAGTCATGAGCCTCTACAATATCCTCGGCCACTAGTTCCAATGCATCTCCTCCATCTCCCTCTTCATAATACCCAGTCATGCTGGCCTGTTTTGCTATTCCTTCCATACATGAAATCCATTCTGGCCCCAGGGACTCTGACATTTCTATTCTCTTTGCCTGGAATACATTTCCCCATTTTATTTCCTCTATTCTTTCAAATATCTACTTAAAAGTCACTTTCTCAGAGAGGCCTTATCTGACCACTCTAGCTAAAATAGTCCTTTCCTAATCTCCTTTACTTTATGTCTCCTTTTTCTTCTTTTTCTTTATAGAAAAATTTACTTTCTCAAATTACATTGTATATTTACCATCTCATCTGGCCCTAGTGAGATGTAATCCTCATGAAGGCAGACACTCTGTACTGAAGTCTAAATACTCTGTATTGCTATTGTATTAAGCAGTAACAAGGACCCAGAAGAAAGGCACATAAAAGATGCTTAATAAATATTGAATACTTTAAAAAGGAGAACTAGGACCAAGACAGTGGCTGCCATGTAGTAGTTGCTCAACAAATAATATTATTACATTTCTAAAGATATTTAATCTTTGATACCATAAAAAAATTGAGAGTACACCCTCAAATTAAGACAAACATAAATGGAATTTAAAAACAAGTATATTCAATGAGAGAAAGAATACTGTTTTCAGTAAATGGTGTTGGGACAAATAAGTATTCACATGCAAAAGAATGAAGATCCCTACATCCCACCATATACAAAAATTAACTCAAAAGGATCAAAGACCTGGGACCGGCCCTGTGGCCGAGTGGTGAAGTTTGCACACTCTGCATCGGCGGCCCAGGGTTTTATCAGTTCGGATCCTGGGCGAGGACATGGTACTGCTCATCAAGCCATGATGAGGTGGCATCCCACATGCCACAACTAGAAGGACCCACAACTAAAAATACACAACTATGTACCAGGGGGCTTTGGGAGAAAAAGGAAAAATAAAATCTTAAAAAAATAAAATACAATAAAAGTCTTTAATAAAAAAAAGGGGGGGATCAAAAACCTAAATGTAAGCACTAAAAGTATACAATTCTTAGAAGAAAACAGAATTGTAAATCTTTGTGACCTTGGATTAGGCAATGGTTTCTTAGATATGACACCCAAAGCACAAGTCATCAAAGAAAGAAACAGGTAAGTTGGATTTCATAAAAATTTAAAACGTCTGCACTTTAAAGGATAATATCAAGAAAGTGAAATGACAGTCTACAAATTGGAGAAAATATTTGCAAACCATATGTATGAAAAGTACCTAGCATCCATAATATATAAAGAACTATTACAACTTAACAATAAAAAAACTTTTTTTAAAGAGCAAAAGATTTGAATCCACATTTCTCCAATGAAGATATACAAACAGTGAACAATGAACAGTGAACATGAAAAAATGCTCAACATTATTAGTCATTAGGGAAGTGCAAATCAAAACCACAATGAGATACACTTATCTACTAGGATGGCTATAACAAAAAAATAAATAAATAAGTGTGGGTGGGACATGGAGAAACTAGAACCTTCATCCATTGGTCCATCCATTGGAGGGAATGTAGAATGATACAGCCATTGCAAAAAACAGTCGAGCAGTTCCTCAAATGTTAGACACAGAGTTACCATTTGACTTAGCAATTCCACGCCTATTTATATACCCAATATATTTGAAAACATATGTCCATACAAAAGTTTGTACATTAATGTTCATAACATCATTATTCATAATAGCCAAAAAGTGGGAACAATTAGACGTCCATCACTTGATGAATAAAAAAATGTGGTATATCCACACAATAGAATATTATTCAACCATAAGAAGTAATGAGATAGTGATTCATGCTATAGCATGAATGAACCTTGAAAAATTATGCTAAGTGAAAAGCCAGACACAAAAGATCACATATTGTATGATTCCATTTGCGTGAAATGTCCAAAATAGGCTAATCCATAGAGGTAGGAAGCAGATTGTCAGTTGCCAGGGGCTGACATAGGTGAGGAATGGAGAGTGACTGGTAATGGGTAAGAGTTTCTTTGTGGGGTGATGAAAATGTTTTGGAATTAGTGGTGATAGCTGCACAACTTTGTGAATACACTAAAAAATCACTGATTATACACTTTAAAAGAGTGGATATTGGTGCATGAATTACATCTTTATAAAATAAAGGAAAAACTAAGTACAGATAATGTGCACATTAAAAATATTCCAGTATAAGGACATTATTAGTTTTCTCAATTTCGACTATGATTTTCTTTTCAATTTTTTATTAAATTTTAAATTAGCTTTGAAAGAAAGACAATTATTGACAATTTTCTGTAAAACAAGAGCTAAGAAGGTGAAAAACTTAGAATGAAATAATTTAGAGTAGCACTTGGTCATTTTGTGCTTCCCACGTGGCCACTGTACAGATGAAGAGAATTGCCCCATGGCCTGATGGCTTCCCAGGTCTCATGATGCCCAGCTGTAGTGTGATTCCTATCTCTGGATTTCCATGAGAATCCCTTTGCAGCTAAAATAACCCTCATCTCATTGGACTGATGTGGCTGAGTTACTGAACTCTGTAGTCATACAAACCTGATGAGAACGAGCATTTACTCTACCTTCCTTTTTGTCACTTTTTTCA
Source organism: Equus przewalskii (assembly GCF_037783145.1). Classification (NCBI taxonomy): domain Eukaryota; kingdom Metazoa; phylum Chordata; class Mammalia; order Perissodactyla; family Equidae; genus Equus; species Equus przewalskii. The sequence goes on from NC_091843.1 coordinate 61,720,776, forward strand.
CGTAATCGTATAGTGTGAAAAATCTTTTCAGTGTCAATAAACATATATATGGATCATTTTACATGATTACATAGTGTTCCATTATATGACTAAAACAAAATCTGACCAGTATTCTATGATTAGACTGTTAAATTTGAAGACATTTTTTATCCTCCCCACTTGCCTGATTTTTTCCATTTATTGTCTATTGAATTCTCAAACAGGTTTTTGATTAGACAAACCTTGAAAATTTTCTCTGAAGAAAACAAAAACCTAAAAAGATGAAAGACCTACAATGAAATGATTAAAACTATATTTTGACATTTTACTTTTCCATAGCCTCTAGAATATGGTTGTACATGGACTAGAATTCAGAATTCTATGACCAGAACTGACATCACAGAGAGCTGATGTGACAGAGCCTGTGTCCTGACTGGTATAAAAGAGGGAGCCAAACAATGGCTCTCTAGTCTCCTAGCTTTGGCAGAAGAGCGCGCTTCTAGAATCCAGATTTTAGAACCTGGAAACTATCCATAACAAGGATCCTTCTTTTGCAGGTCATATGTTTGAGAAATGCTTTACTAAAATCTTATTCCCTAAAATTACTTTTGTTTTTAACTGTCTTTTCAGTTGACCCAATCCAGCTATGAGAAATTGGACTCAAGTAAATGTAGATGGGAGTAGAATTGTTTATTTTTCTTTCTTGGCTCACTTACTTCAACTATGATTAAGCCTTTAGGTACAATAGATTCTAATGGCTCAGAGTTTTGATTTACCAAATTACTTATGCCAGATAAATCGGATTTGAAGGGTTAAATTTATTTAGGAGGAAAAATGGCAGAGGAAGGCGTGTGATCTATAAGAAGAACAGAACAATGAGCCTAATGGGAAGGTTGGCTGGACGCTCTCTAGTATCTTCTTAAACTCTGAGATTTCTTGACCCAGTGATCCTAGAGATAATTCAAAACTTCTTTTTTTTCCCCTAAAATTCTTCTCACTTACAAAATGAATTCAGATATTCTCAGTTTGTAGGACTCATATTTTGAAAAAATTCGTTCCCTTAGTCATTCCCAAAAGGATGGTTATTAACCTGGCTTATAGCGGGGAATTAATTCTGAGACTCACAGTGAATGTATTTTGAAATTTCTAGGTGTGAGGAAGTAAAACTCTGCCCTAGGGCATACCAGTTTTCTGGTAGCTGCTACACGTTACTTCAAATATCAAGGAAGAGTGATTCTTTCTGATTTTTCTTCTACTTTTCATAGTCCCTGATTTTGTATCTCAGTCTTTTTCATTCACAATCAACTCTCTGTCCCACTACTGAGGCAACTTGGGATCCTAGGCTTCCCTGGGAAGATTTACTAGTGTTTTTTTTTAATAAATAAAGATTTGTAGTTGGAAGTTATCTCTTCCCCCAAGATGAAGAAGCCTGGTGAGGTTGCTAAGTGACTGGGGAGGGAAGCTACATTCGCATTCACGGTGAATCTGCCGGCATCTCCTCTGCTGAGATGAATGTGAGTCTATGGGTACGATGAAGAAGAGGTTTATTGTCGGCATCTTTGCCATCTGCTTGGTTTTTGCACTCCTGCTGATTGCTTTTCTCAGCTTCAAATTTCAGCCTTCTCTTCCAATTGGCAAGGGAAAGATGTGAATCACTGCGGCTTAATTGGGAATTACAGCCCCTCAAATAGGGTCTCTGGGCACTCTCTCCTTGAGTAGGGATTCACTTTGCTACAATGGACATGTGGTGTATGCCCTGTGTGAAGTCAAGAGAAGGAGAGGAGTTCGAAAAATAGAGAGGTTAGATTTAAAATCTTGGTTGTCTTCTTTTAATTGGGGTGTGACCTCATAAGAATGTTCTCAGCCTGGTGGTCTGTGAGTCAGTGCAGCTTTGCTGTTATTTTGAATAACTCAATTGAGTTTAATACCAAGTGTTTAGTTCAACACATTGACTGAGCTCTCAATCTGTCCTATACACCGGAGACTTAGGACCCTGTCAGGGCACAGACATGAGTTTCTGCCTTGTGTTTATTCAGCTGACCAAGTGAACACTTGCCTGAGTTAAAGAGCCCTCTAGATGTCCTCTCTTCTCATTAATGGCTGCCTTGGGGACAGTGAGGTGGTCTATAGAGCTGCTTGAAAGTCCTGGGGGACAAATAAAAAGGATATATAAGTACAACTCTAGATAATTAACTTGGGTTCTTTTCAAGTGTTTTCTACTATTTATGGAGCAGGGGAGCAATTATCCAAGTTCTTTCATCTGAAGCCTCTAGTGCTCCACATTTATGGTATGCTTGGGGGTCCAGACTATTCCTGAAGTTACGCTACATCAATGTCACTCACTGTTAAATGATTTTGCAGTTAAATGATCTTCTCTTCCTCAGATCCCGTCATTTTGCATGCAGATAATTTCTGTGGGAAACGTGCCATATTCAAAATCAGGCTTTGGCCTTCATAAATCCTATATGTACATTTCTGATGCGCATGAGTCACTTATGGCTCTCATTTATCCAGAATTTGCAAATATCACAAAGGCATAACATTTTCTTCCAAAATGTGCCTTTTGAATATGCTTTGGTTCATATTCTGAAAACAGATTTGAAATATGCTCTTTACCTAACTGACATTGATGGGAACGTTTCCAACAAATGCATTATTCTTTATTTCTTGTTTGTATACTGTACACGTTGGAGACTTGCGGGGGCTTCTCTCAATTTTGGTTGGTCCATCTTAATTTTTTATTTGGCTTAGTGATTACTTGATTAGCCCAAAAACCATGGCCCTGCACCACACATCGTTTTCAGAATAGCCAATGTCAAAAATGCACCCATTTTTGTGTGCATCCAACAGGCCTCATGGACTTTTATTAATTCAACTTTTTTTCAACCATAAATTACAATGATTCTTCTCTTGCTAAAGTCTCAATTTTCACCAGTGGGAGCCCCTCCAAGCTGGTTCCTGTGTTCTTTTAACACACTTCCATTAATCTTTGACTACTTATTTGCTTTCTGGCAATAGCATATGTTGTCAACTTCTGGATTTTTGCCTATCTAATGAGTGAAAAATGATATCTCACTTGTGAGTATCTACTCAAAATAGAGTCCGATTGAGCATCTCTTCCTATTTAAGGGCCACTTGCATTTCTGTATAGGTCTTTTGCTAATATTTCCTTCAGACTTTTGCTCAATTTCTGCTATATTTTCAAGACCTCTTTATATATGAGGAATATTAGTTCTTTGATAACAGTTGTGAAGATTTTCTTCCAGTTTGTCATTTGTGTTTTGACTTTGGATATATATTTTTTAAATATTGCTTTGATTTTTAGCAACTTTATTGAGATACTATTCATATAACATACAATTCACCCATTTAAAATTTACCAGTTCATTGGCTTTTAGAGTATTCACAAAGTTGTGTATTCATGATCACCATCAACTTTAGAACATTTTCTTGAGTTGTTTTTTTTTTCTTTCGAGGGAGATTAGCCCTGAGCTAACTACTGCCAATTCTCCTCTTTTTGCTGAGGAAACCTGGCCCTGAGCTAACATCCGTGCCCATCTTCCTATACTTTATACGTGGAACGCCTACCAAAGCATGGCTTACCAAGCGGTGCCATGTCCGCACCCGGGATCCGAACCAGCAAACCCCCGGCCGCTGAGAAGAGGAACGTGCAAACTTAACCACTGCGCCACCAGGCCAGTCCCTAGAACATTTTCATTACCCCAAAAAGATACCCCATACTCCATCCCCCTAGCCCTAGGCAACCACTAATTTATTTTGTTTCTGTAACTGTTGGTTGGTTTTTTCCTCCTAATTTTTATGTAGTCAAGTTTATCTCCCTTTTTTATTGCTTCTAGATTTTGAGTCATAGTTTGAGTTTTTCCTTATTCTCAAGTAATAAAGGAATGTACTCTTGACTTCTTGTAATACTTGCACACTTTTATTTTTCACATTTAGATCTCTGATTTATTTGGAATTTATCTGGTAAATGACACAAGGTATGGATCTAATTATTTTTTCCAAATGACTGTATAGTTCCAACACCTTTATTGAAAAGTCCCTCAGTATTAGTTTCCTGTTGCTGCTGTAACAGTAAAGTAGGTCTGCTGTTATTAGATATTTCTATTTCTCATTACACTGCCTATAATTTATGCCTTCTCCAGCTGCTGTGTTATTTGAGCATAGGTAAAAATAACTTATAATTTTGCTGTGAAATATGGCCTTTAGCATTATAACGTGTTCTTCTTTTCTTAACATTTACTACTTTTTTACTTATTCACAAATTTTTTTTTTTGCTTTTGCTTTTGCCTGATAGAACTTTACCCATTCCTTTGTTTTTAGTCTTTTGGGATTACTTTGTTTTAGGTATATCTTTTTGCTTTAAGGGACTTCTGAAATCCTTTATTTTAACAGGTGAGTTAAGCCCACTTATACTTATGAATAAAGTTGATACATTTGATCTAGGAGTGCAATGTGTCTTATGTCGACTATGGTCTTTCAATATGTGATCTGTTTGCTCTTTTAAAATTTTAAGAAAGATTTTCAATATTTACAAAAGTTTGCATTTTTGTTTCATAGTAGCCTTTATATTAATATCTCAGATAAAGACTTTAGTCCCCTTTTTCTTACTTAAGCTGCTTCTATTCAGGAAAACTTTACAGGATGTGACTGACTGCCGTCAGCTCCCTCTAGGGCAGTCAACAAGATTTTTCTAGTTTCTCTCTCTCCTTTTCCTCACATTTGTTTTAGTTTTACCATTTCTATTTCTCAGAACATATAACATTTTTATACTATTCTCCCACTTTTATCCTCATCTTGTTTTAATCTTAGCTCTTCAATTTAATATTCTCCAAGCACACCACCAGTTCTTTAGCTGATGTTTCTCCAATTATCCCTTAGTTGAATTAAATTCATTCCCTATAGACTCCTTAAGAAGAGTTTAGAGTTTATCTTTTACTAGCTAACTATTTTTGCATAATAAACTCCCCCCAAAGCTGGTGGCTTAAACAAAAGCTCACCATTTTATTATATCTCATGATTTTACCAACTAAGAATTCAGATGTAGCTTGGCTAGGTGGTGGTTCTGCTCCGTGTGGCATTGACTGATGTCACTATGTGGTATTCAGCTGGCATCTGAGCTAGGCTTGATGGTCCAAGATGGGTTCGCCCTTACAGCTAAAGCTTGGCAGGCATGGCTGCAAGGCTGGGCTCAGCCTCTTTCTCTTCATATAGTCTCAGAGCCTCTTCATGTGGCCTTCCCAACAGGCTAGTGGACTTCTTACATTGTGGCTCTAGAGCTCCAAGGAATAGTTTTTCCAGAGAGAGGAAGTGGAAGCTGCCGGTTTCTTAAGGCCTTGACCTGCAAACTGACATAGCGCGACTTCCTTAATATTCTATTGGTCATAGTCATGGATCCCGGATACAAGAGGAGGGGACTTAGAACTCACCTCTCAAGGGAAGGAGTGTTGAAAGAATTTGTGACTGTCTTGAATCCACCACAAATATTGCCTGAACTATTGCATTTTGAAAATTGTTTTTCTATAGCCTTGAAACTTGAATGACAGCTTGGCTGGATATAAAATCTTTGTCTCATATTTTCCTTAAGTTTCCTGAAAATGTGTCTCCACTACTCTCTTGCTTTGTTTATTGCTGTTAAGAAATTTAATGCCAATTTTATTTTGTAAGTGACTGGAGATCCCAAAAGATATTTATTTTTTTATGGTCCAAGAGTTTTACTAATTTATGCCTTGAAGTTGACTAACCTGGGGCAATTTCCCCATGTATACAATGGATTCTTTTATATCTCATTCAAATTGTTTTTCTTCCAGAAACTTCTTGAATTATGCTTTTCAATATAGTTCTAATCCATTGTATTCTATTTCATCTCCCAGAACTTTAATTCTATGTGCTTTGGATCTTATTTTCCTGAATTACTTTCTTCTGATCCTTTTTATCTCTGCCTTTATTTCCCGAGTTTTCTTGGCTCTTTTAATTCCTATCCTCTAGGACCCTTACTGTACTTGCTCCTATACATTTTCTCTGGGCATTTTATAATTTAGTCTTCATTATTGAAATGTTTTGTCTTTTTAGAAGCATTTTCCCTGAGTTTATTCAGATCTTATTTCATATCTCCCTATTGCTTGTTCATTTCTATTCTGAAATTTTAATTTCTGATTTGTGGTGTTCCTTTGTATCTATGATTGCTTTTGTGACTATATTTAGTTCATAGTAGGATTTTGTTTCAGTTTTCTTCTGTTTTATAGTTTTGATTTTATTTTGCTTTGCTTGTTTTTTAGTGTTTTCACCTGCAGTAAAGTTTTGGGTTTTTTTCACGTAGTAACTTTGCATGGATCCTAAGTTCTTTTTTCATGATTATTTATACTATGTTTTCTAGGTCCAGAAATAGTAAGCATCCTACAGCAAGGATGAAGGGATTTGGTGGCTTACTTTGTTTCTTAGTTCAAGTTTACCTTCTCTTTTTGATAAAATACAGCTGCCTTAATAAACTTTGCTTTAAAAAATGTTGGCCTCTAATTTTCATCTTATTTTAATAGGTCCTTATATTTAGCCACTTCTTTTTTTGCCTTTATCACTAAGCTTATAAGGGACATCACTTCCTGCCTAGACTTGTTCAATCGTTTGGAGGAAGTGTACACAGTATTGTTAAATAAAATTTCACACACATAGCAATGGTTATAATCTGAAATGTCTTCTAAATGTGACCATTTTGGCCTTGAACCATTCTCTCCTCATTTCCTTCTCTCCACCATGAATCTATTGGACAAGTACAGGCATGTGTAATGTTTAGAGGTGGTTGAACAAATTAATATCCAAAAGTCATTTACAGAACACAAGCTTGCCTATGAATTTCCTTTCAACACAAAGGGTACAAAAAAGTGCTAATTCTACTAACTACTTTGTCATGTACTGACCACCTCTTTAACATCTAGAGATTAGGTGTTACAAAATTAGGACTCATTTGGCCATTATATGTACTATATACACAGGAAAAAAATGTACATAACATACAGAAAGATACTTTTGTCTGAAAATGTCTAAGTACAAACACACTAGCATATTATATTTTGCAATAAACTGCACACATGTAACAACAGTTATAATCTGATAGTGTCTTCAAGATGTGAATATTCTGGCCTAAAATTCTTCCCTTCTTCCCTCGCCCATCAACCCAGTGGGCTACAATGTTCAAATTTTCAGAAGACAGTTTTTCCTAAGAATTTTAGCACAAAACGGACAAAATGTATAAGTTTACTAACCCTACTTTTGTATGTCTGATTTTGCGCTTAGTTCTCCTTCCCAATTCTTGACCTCTATTTAGCGTTCTACCATTAATCTAGTGGCCTTTCCACAAGGCTTCACTGTTTTGACTCCAAGCTAAATCTCAACTTTGGATGTAACATCACAATAGAAATCTCTACAGACTTTAAATTTCCCTAAGTCTCAGCCAAAATGCTTGTTTAGTTTGCTTTCATACAAGTTGAGGCTAAATTCTAGCATAAATATAGAATTGGGTTAGTCCTTGAAGGCCACCCTAATTGGATTTGACTTGAAGACTCTTATTATAAAACTCACTCAACCAGACCTTTTAGTCTCTGAAATTCTTAACCATATCGGAGGCTGAGAAGAAGCCGGAAGTGTAAATTCAATGACACTTTTTATTTTAACAGCAAGAAAATCGAAAAGCAATCTGAGAATTAGAAATTTCTCATCTTTATCACGCCTAATCTTTCTCTTAAGACTCTGCTGTGTGTGGTTAAAATTTTATTTGCAACATTATATACCTCAGTTCATTTAATCATTTATAATAATGGAATTTCCATATTATGACTTTGTGAGTCAAAACAAGCAAGTCTTTTTTTTTTTTTTCCTCTGAAGGCTTTTCTACATTAGTTCTGTAATCACATTTAAGTTTTTTATCCCCCTGCCCCCATTTTTGGAGTTCTTTACTAAATAGATTATAGGATGTTTTATCATACAAACAGAGAATACCTAGCCAAAAAGTCTATTATGTATGATTGTGAGTGTTATGATATTTAAAAAATATCTACCTACCTCTGAACTGCAAACACACTTTACTCAGTACAGTGATGCAAATATGACTGTGGATTTAGTAGTGGAAAAAGGCTTAAATTTACAAGCATTATTCTTTAGGAATTGCATAAAATGCAATCACAGAAATGTGTTTAGAATGGTTTTCTTTGTCCTTACATTTTAAAAATACATATTTTTCCAACAAGTTTTGTGCACAAATTTTTACCAACATTTTAATTATTAACTTTTTGCTATCAGAAGACTGTTCCTTCCTCTGCTACGTGCAAGAAGCAAAAGAACCCTGAGTTAGATAAACTGAGCTTTGGGGCTTTTCATTTGAACTATACAAATTCTACTTTATCAAGGCTAACACAAAGAAAGGCATTTTAATACACTGATCAATTATCTGATGTTATTTATGCCTGATGAAACTAGAAAACAGGTTCAGTCCTAGAGAGGTTGACTTCTTTCACTTATCAGTTAGCAAAACCAAAGGATTCTAAATTGAATGTAATTCTACATATCTGAAAAATATATGCACATTCAAGATCTATTATTATTATTGTTATCATTATTGCTGATATCCTTTTTTTGCTCTCCATGCGTTGGTTCTCCAGAAAGTGGAATACATAGTATTGGTCCCCATACTATGCTGCTCACAAAGTCTATAGCTGTGCCAGTGACTGCCATAGTGTTTAGGGAATCTAGCAACTCTTGAAGTATAGCAGGAAGCAACATTCAGGTCTGAGTAGGTCTCTTGTTCCTATACTCTTTAGAATTGATATTTTATTTGGTGCTTCCAATGATCCCATAAATGTCGTGAAGGTTAGACAAAGACCAGAAATATGTGTCTTACTCAATCATCAAACTTTTCTGGGTAAAGTGTCAGAGAGGAATTGTATAACAAAGATGAATGGCCTCTCCTGGTGAGTCTGCTTTTTTCTTGCTCCATTTTGGCTAGCATCGAAAGGAATTTAGAAGGTACTACTACTTATCTCTCATATTCATTCCCCTTATTCCTCTTAATAAAAAAAGACGCCCTAAGTTTTAGCTTAGCACAACACTGACCAACCAGAGATTCTCAGCCTGCCTTGTTGCTGTGTGAGGCCAAATGAGATTCACATCATTGGGTTGGGAACATAACAGATGTGGAAATTCTGGTCATGTCCATAAAGAGAGCCCTTTCTTCTGGGCTCCCTCTTTTGCTCTTCCTCCCATCAGGGAAAATGGCAACAACAAAAGGACCTGCCTTGAACCTAGAGATAGAAGCTTGAGGTTGGGCCAAGCCAGCATCCTGGTCTTTGGATTCGTGTGTGAGGCAGAATCACCCTTTTAGGAACACAGATTGCTTGCTTCTGGATTGTCACATGAAAAGGAAAGAAACTTCTAATTTAAGCCACTGTATTTTGGGGTCTCTTTGTTACTGCAGTTTAGCTTACTTCCTAACTAATGGAACAACTCAGGAAGTCTTAACTGCTAAAAGAACCAGCATAATCATCATTTTCATTGTCTTAATGATAAAATGTCACCTGAAGTATTCACTAATAAACTGCTCATGTCAAGATTACCATATTAAAAAGTTAACAATAACAACGTACAACATTGTAGGTACCATAAAACACATGGTGCAGGTTACAGTGACAATAGCAAATACACATCCTGAGCAGTATTTTTGTGCTGAGTAACGAGCATGTGCAGACTTCACACCTCTTCCCTAGAGACTAGGGGATCCGAGAGGAGGTGCATGCCTACAGATCCTTCAGAAAAGGCAAGAGTGTGATTGGGAAACAGGAATGAAGAGGTGTGGCTAAAGTATGGAACCACAGTTATATCTCTCTTGGAAACACATTTGCTCCCCAGTAACTGGTCCTAAAATACATTTTGAAACTAAAATTGACAGTTTTGGTGAAACTTGAGGGCAACTATACTACACACAGAGGGCAAAAAGGTAGAGGAATAACGTGCATCCTCCAATGTGTGTCTTTTGGTAAAATCGATCATCTGTTCAGATTGCCATGGATCAGGCCTGTTTTCTGCTGCTCCTCCTTTTTTTTTTTTAATTGCAGTAACATTGGATTATAACAATATATAGCTTTCAGATGTACATCGTAATATATTTCGAATTCTGTGTAGATTACATCATGTTCACCACCCAAAGACTAATTATAGTCTATCCCGTCACATGTGAGCCTTATCACCCCTTTTGCCCTCCCCCGCCTTCCCCTACGGTAACCTCCAATCCAATCTCCATTGCTATGTGTTTGTTTGTCGTCGTTTTTTTTTTGTTATTTTTTTTTCCTTTTTCTCCCCAAAGCCCCCCAGTACATAGTTGTATTATATTCTTCGTTGTGGGTCCTTCCAGCTGTGGCATGTGGGACGCTGCCTCAGCGTGGTTTGATGAGCAGTGCCATGTCTGTGCCCAGGATTCGAACCAACGAAACCCTGGGCCGCCTGCAGCAGAGCGCGCGAACTTAACCACTTGGCCACGGGGCCAGCCCCTGTTTGTCATTGTTTTTATCTTCTACTTATGAGTGAGATCATACGGTATTTGACTTTCTCCCTCTGACTTATTTCACTCAGCATAATACCCTCAAGGACCATCCATGTTGTCACAAGTGGCCGGATTTCATCATTTCTTATGACTGGTAAGTATCCCATTGTGTATAGATACCACATCTTCTTTACCCATTCATCCCTTGATGGGTACCTAGGTTGCTTCCAAGTCTTGGCTATTGTGAATGATGCTGCAATGAACACAGGGGTGCAAGTATCTTTATGCCTTTGCGTCCTCAAGTTCTTTGGATAAATACCCAGCAGTAGGATAGCTGGATCATATGGTAGCTCTATTCTTAATTTTGTGAGGATACTCCATACTGCTTTCCACAGTGGCTGCACCAGTTTTCAGTCCCACCAGCAGTGTACGAGGGTTCCCTTCTTTCCACATCCTCTCCAATATTTGTTGTTTCCTGTCTCGTTAATTATATCCATTCTGACCGGAGTGAGGTGACACCTCATTGTAGTTTTGATTTGCATTTCCCTGTTAGCAATGATGTTGAACATCTTTTCATATGCCTGTTGGCCATCCGTGTATCTTCTTTGGAGAAATCTCTGTTCAGATCTTTTGCCCATGTTTTAATCGGGTTGTTGGTTTTCTTGTTGTTGAGATATATGAGTTCTTTGTATATTTTGGATATTAACCCTCATCTGATATATGGTTTGCAAATATCTTCTACCAATTGTTAGGTTGCCTTTTCGTTTTGTTGATGGTTTCCTTTGCTGTGCAGAAGCTTTTTAGTTTGATGTAGTCACATTTGTTCATTTTTTCTTTTGTTTCCCTTGCCCAGTCAGACATGGTACTTGAAAATATGCTGCTAAGACTGATGTCAAAGAGAGTACTGCTTATGTTTTCTTCTAGAAGTTTCACGGTTTCGGGTCGCACATTCAAGTCTTTAATACATTTTGAATTTATTTTTGTGCAAGGTAATGGTCTACTTTCATTCTTTTGCATGTTGCTGTCCAGTTTTCCCAGCACCATTTATTGAAGAGACTCTCCTTTCTCCATCGTATGCTCTTGGCTCCCTTGTCGAATATTAGCTGTCCGTAAATGTGTGGGTTTATTTCTGGGCTCTCGATTCTGTTCCACTGATCTGTGTGTCTGTTTTTATGCCAGTACCATGCTGTTTTGGTTACTATGGCTTTGTAGTATATTTTGAAATTAGGGAGTGTGATACCTCCAGCTTTGTTCTTTTTTCTCAGGAATCCTTTGGCTGTTTGGGGTCTTTTGTTGTTCCATATAAATTTTAGGATTCTTTGTTCTATTTCTGTGAAAAATGTTGTTGGAACTTTGATAGGGATTGCATTGAATCTATAGATTGCTCTATGAAGTATGGACATTTTAATGATGTTAATTCTTCCACTCCAAGAGCACAGAATATCTTTCCACTTCTTTGTGTCTTCTTCGATTTCTTTCAACAATGTTTTATAGTTTTCAGTGTACAGATCTTTCACCTCTTTGGTTAAGTTTATTCCCATGTATTTTATTCTTTTTGTTGAGATTGTAAATGGCATTGTATTCTTAATTCCTCTTTCTGTTACTTGATTGTTAGTGTATAGAAACACAACCGATTTTTGTATGTTGATTTTGTATCCCACGACTTGACTGTATTCATTTATTGTTTCTAAAAGTTTTTTAGTGGATTCTTTAGGGTTTTCTATATATAAAATCATGTTGTCTGCAAAGAGTGACAGTTTCGCTTCTTCTTTTCCAATGTGGATCCCTTTTATTTCTTTTTCTTGCCTGATTGCTCTAGCTGGGACTTCCAATACTATGTTAAAAAAGAGTGGTGACAGTGGGCATCCTTGTCTGGTTCCTGTTCTTAGAGGGATAACTTTCATTTTTTCTCCATTGAGAATGATATTTGCTGTGGGTTTGTCATATATGGCCTTTATGATTTTGAGGTATTTTCCTTGTATACCCATTTTATTTAGAGTTTTTATCATAAATGGATGCTGTATCTTATCAAATGCTTTCTCTGCATCTATTGAGATGATCATGTGATTTTTATTCTTCATTTTGTTAATGTGGTTGCTCCTCCCTTTTATCCTCCAGGGAGAAGGCTGGCTAAGAAGAGCCTCAGGGCAGCTGCAGGCTGACAGGCAGTGAAGTTGTCTTTAGGTTTCTGTGTGTTAATAGAATTCTATTTCCAAGGATTTTTAATGCAAAAATGGAATATATTAGAATACTTGTATTATTCACTAGTCTTATTAACTACACACAAAAGAGATTATTCCAGACTCAGGCAATGTCTCTGGGTCTTACAAGTTTCATAGACGTGTGTATTCTTTTGTACAATCTGGAAAGAGGTCGATGTGAGAATTTCCCCTTGAAAGAGAAAACAGCCTCAAGCATCTGAGACCTTCCTGCCACAAATTTACCCTCTCCTGAGAAGCTCAAATGGCCTCTCCAAATGTATGAATATGTATAAAGAATCCTGCCTTTCATGCCTGAGTACATGGGGCATGTACTGCTGAAAAATCTCTGAAAAACAGATTTAATTAATACAAGAATATGCCTGAAAGCACTCATATAGGGAAAATCAAATGGCTTTAACTTTATAAAGCCCAGCAAATTGCATGCTTCTTGCCCACAGATCTTGAAAATGCAAGTTATCCATTTTAAATACTCACATTTACAATTCGCATTAATAAAATATTATATTCCAGCAAGGTCACTGAAATTAGCACTACTGTGACCTCTCTACTGTGTGTCCCATCAATCATTCAATGCACTAAGCCACTCTTGAGGGCAAGGCACTGTGACAGGTCCCTGCGAGACAAATGCTTTCACCATTTACACCATAAAACCAACTGTCACCGTGTGTTAGGCTGAATATAAAGAATAATGACTTTGGTCCTTGCTTTTAGGAAACTTAGAAGCTAGCTGAAGAGCAAGACACAAATATGACAAGTTTAACTCTTTTTCAGAGATTTCTAAGGCCAAACGTAATTAGCTGCTAAATAGAATGAGTGGTATAAAAAAGTAGTAGAAATTATTGACAAGGTGCCCAGCCATGGGCCAAGGACTTTCCATTTATTATCTCATCTAATCTTCTCCACAACCTCTGAGGTATTATCCCCATTTGGAGAAACTGAAGTTTAGAGAGGTAAAGTAATTTTATTAAATTCATTCAACTAATAAGTGAAGGATCTGGGACTGGAATCCAGACCTGTCACCTCAAATGACTTGAGTTTAGTAGGCCAATCAGATTCTTTGGAGAGAAGTGAACTGACCTGAGCAGAGTCTTACAAAAGGAGCATTTGGCCAAGGGAAGAACAAGGGCCTTTGGAGACGGGTCTGAGGGAATGAAGGCATGGAAGGTGGGAGCCTGAGGCTTGTTTGTTTGCCCGGCAAATATCCTCAATCCTCTAACCTTTTCCCTTCGTTATGACACAGAGAGCTAAGCAGTTGGTTGTCTCTACTATACTCACTTTCCACATTACATTTGCTCTGAGTTAGTTTCTGAGACAGAAAAACCTGCGTTCTATAGCTCAAAGCCCTCAGTTTCCATAGAAGGGCATCTGGATATTAGCATTTCCTATTGTGCCTAGGAGTTCACTTTTCGTTATGTCCTTGAGCAGATCATTGCAATGGAAACTTCAGTCCAATTAGGATTTATGCCACAGACCTAAAGTTCAAATAAAGCTACTAAATTTGTAAAGAAGATTCTGTTTTAAACCTGTTGGAAATTTCAAGCTGGTATCTCCTAGGGTTCTAAGATACAGTTGTCTCCAAATTGGCCCTTTGTGTTGTGCCCTAGGGCAGCACAGCAGTGTTGCAATTGTGTCTAATTAACCTCCTGCTAAACACAAAATGTCAGAAAGGCAAATCACCAAACTGGAGCGAGATGCTGGGTTGTTATTTTCAACAAAGATAAAACTAGCTGTTTTCCATTTTGAGGCAACTACCATGAAATTTGGCAGGATATTAGTACATTAGTATTAGGATATTTGCATGTCAAAGATGAGGTTTGAATAAGTCTTAACTTTGATGAGGTCACATTTTAAAATGTAGCCGACTAGTAGCTGAGAAAGGTATAGAGATTATTATAGCTGAATATTAATTTAGAAGGAAGATTTTTTAACCGAGTTTGGTTCCTTGCAAAATTCTGTTCTCTGCATAACTCAAGGTGGCTATCATAGCTGGATTTTTTTGTTGTTGTTGTTCAGTAATGTAGTAGCCAGGTGGGAAGAGCAAAAGACTTTGCATTATAATTCAGTCGGGATAGGCTAAACTATGCTGCAGTAACAACTCCAAAATCACAGTAGCTTTAAATATCAAAGCTTTATTTTTCAGTCATACTACATGTTCATTGTGTCAGCTTGGATCTAGCCTGAGGGAGGTTAGATCTCTGTGCTGCCACAATTGCCAATTAGATTTCTACTGCAATGGATCAAATTACCACAAACGTAGCAGCTTAAAACAACACACACTATTATCTTACAGGTTCTGTGGGTCAGGAATTCAGGCATGGCTTAGCTGGATCCCTGGCTTCACGGTTTCTCACTGGGCTGCAAACAAGACGGTAGCCAGGGCTGGGAGTCTCATCTGAAGGCTTGACTGGGGAAGGATCTGCTTCCGAGTTCACATGGTTGTTGGTAGAATTCAGTACCTTGAAGCTTGTTGGAATGGGGGCCTCAGTCCCTTGCCATGTGGGCCTCAGCACAGAACAACTCAAAATATGGCAGCCTGCTTCACTAAAGCCAGCAAGGAAGAGAATGTGCTAGCAAAACAGAATTTACAATCTCCTTTACAAGGAGAGCACCATGTGAAAATAAAGGCAGAGGTCAGAGTGATGCTTCTATAAGCCAAAGATTGCCAACAAACCACCAGAAGCCAAGGAGAAGCATGGAGCAGAATCTTCCTCACAACCTTCAGAAGGGACTAACCCTGCTGACACCTTGACTCAGACTTCTAGCCTCCAAAACTATGAGACAATAAATTTTTGTTGGTTAAGCCACTTAATTTGTGATACTTTAATTACAGCCCTAGTAAACTAATACACATAGCCAGAAGTTACCACAGGTCAGGAGTTTGTATAGGTTCAAGTTACCATAAGTCATGAGTTAACACAGGTCATGTTCCTGTGTCTCCACCCCCACCAGAATTCCCCCACCTCTGATGCCTTTGACCCTACCACCTCTAGAGCCCTTCACATGGTGCTCTCCTTGTTGCACGTCTGAGTTCAAATTTCCTCTCTTTATGACGTCAGTCGTATTCGATTGAATGACCTCGTCTTAACTAATTACATCTGCAACAACCCTATTCCAAATAAGATCACCTTCTGGGGTACTGGGGATTAGGAATTCAACAGATTAATTTGTACAGGGGGCACAATTCAACCCATAAGACTGTATAATTCAAAGTATATCTTCAGAGACCCAAATTCCAGCCTTCCACCTAAATCATAAAGACTCCAGGAAGTCTCTCTATTCCTTTGTAATCATATAGACACCTATCTTCTCCACAGCATAAAAATCTTCAGTTGACTTTAGATAAGCTTGCATTTTCCCCTAACTGTTACATGTGTGCAAGTGTCTCCATAGCTAGTCCCTCAAAGACTGGGACAGCAGGAAACACAAGTCCAGGGCAGTATAAGTCCTACTTTCCCTTAATGTGTGTTGATGGAACATCAGGTAACTTATACCCTTTTCTAGACTAAGTTCTAGAAGGGCAGTAGTTCACAGCCTAATAGACCTTTACAAATACACATTCCTGGGCCCCACACAGATCTAGAGAATCTACATTTTGGGGTTATGAAATCTATGCATGTTCATAAGCTCCTTTGGTGATTTTGATGCAGCTACACGCACAGGCCGGGACTTAGGAACCTCTAGGGTAGAGTTCACTTCCCGTTGAATCTTTGGCCACTGCTTGCCAAGTCCATTGTTATGCTTATCTATTTCTAGCCCTTCTGGGGTAACATGGGATAGAACACTATTTCTTAAACATTCTAGACATCATATTGGCACAGATCTGTGACTAAATATGTTTGGGAAATACTGAGTTAATCACAGTGAAATAAGCTTATATATTGTAAGACTTTTCAAAAATTTTATAGAATAGTGTCCATTGTGAACTGGGGTATGGAAGGATGATATGCAGCATCTTCCAGTCTTATTTTACTAAAGAAACTGTTTTTCCTAGAGCACCTCACAAGACTGTTCTTCTGAAGAACTCATTTAGGGAATGAAACCTGGAGCCATTTTCAGGAGGCCTGGCTTCTAGCTCCGACATATTATTCAAAGAAGCTAAGACCTTTTCAAATCTTATTATTTTCCTCATGTATAAAATTGAGGAAATTTGCCCCAAAATGTTTTTTAGGTCTTGTAAAAATAATTTACTTATTTCTGACTCACATACATCATGATGTCATTTAATATGAAATCTGCTTTACTCTGGTGCTTTGATTCTTTCTGTCACATCAGGAGGAACTGAGCTTCCACCATTATAAGATACTATGTTAGGCATCTTTGGGGAGACATATGAGAAAGAATCATGCCACTTCTCCTCAGGAAAGCTTTCAATCATGTAGGAGAGACAGACATATACATCTTTCTCTCTCTCTCATTCCTCCTTCTCCTCTCTGTTAATATCACTCACATCTGTCCTTGGTATTCAGAAGAAATATGTGTAGCAAAAGATGCAATAAAGTGCTATGCTATTTCTCTATTTATCTTTATCATCTCCAGAGAGAAGATATGACAACATGAAAATCAATGAAAAGTTAACTGTCCTTTTCTCCTCACAAAAGAAACATTTTAAATGGTTTCTTAGAAAAATTTGACCTTGGATCCCTTTGTGACTTCCTTTAAATTAAAATTAGCATAGAGAACTGAATGACAAATAAATGCAGTACTATAGGCAAGTTCTGATTGACCCAAAAAACAAAGTTTCCAGGATTAGAGAACTGCCTGTCGTGGGCAGTGGCTGACACAAAGAGGAAGCAGCTGTGCCCTCACACCCTGGTGCCTGTCCCTTCTCTTCATAAGATGCTCCAGAGTTCTCTGTGGTCATGATCCCAGATGCTGGAAGTTCGGTTTGAAGTCTCAAGAGTAGCCTGCTGAGCAACGGTTCTCAAGAGTTTGGTACCTCCTTCCAGGGTACGGTTGCCAGATTTAGCAAATAAAAATAGAGGATGCTTGGTTAAATATGAATTTCAGAGAAACAGTGGAATTTTTTTAGCGAAAGTATGTTCCAAATTTTGCATGGGACATATTTATACTGAAAAATGTTTTGTTGTTTCTCTAAAATTCAAATCTAACAAGGCATCCTGGATTTAATCTAGCAACTCTAGGGAGCTTTTTTGTAATTTGTGGAGGCAATTTTGTCATTACAGTGATGGGAGGAGCAGGGATGCTAGGTACTCTGCAGGGGCTGAACAGTCTTACACAATAGAGAATTGTCCCGTAGCCACATGAGTTTTGGATATCCCACTGGACACTGATGAAAATAAAGTAAGTTGGGATGATTTTAATGTATAATGAATTTAACATACAAGGGAATCTTAAAAATCAGAATGCAACAACTATGTGCATTAATGGATAATTTTACTTTGTTTTGTTCAGTACATTACCAAGGGCTGTTCATTATTCCAGAAAAACATATCACCTGTGGTGACAGTGCTTTTGATATCTGAGCTGCCAATATACCACACCTGGATCATTTGTAGCTGTCACCATTACTGTGATTCTACGTGTGTGTGCAAGTACCTGATTCTTCATTATTCTTGTAGCATTATCGAGCCCAAGTTGTTACATATTAAAACATCATATTATAAATTACTTTTATTTCTATTTTACATGAAAATTAGGGTATTATATGTTTTGTTCAAAAATATTTGTGGAGCTAGATTCTGTTACCCATGAATTTCATTTCAGGAGAATAAGGGAAGCTTGGGTCTGACGGGTCGATACCCGCTGCTGGAGGGGCCTGGGACCTCAGTTTTGTCTACTACGCAATGTGGATAGGCTCCAGTGAAAAAAAGAACTTTGAAGGAAGAAAGGTTCCAAAATTTTAGGAGAAAAATCAAAACGGCATGACTGTGTAAACATATTGCAACTTCTTTACTTCTTTTTTTCTCATCTCTCTAAATCCCTCCAGGAAGCATAGAAATTCAGTCTTGATTCTGCTTTGAACATTTTGAAAATATTATTTTTTTTCCTAAGCTTTTGGATACACCATTGCGAGCTGGATGTATTTCTTTGCATTAATCAAAGTTGTGTTTCATGAATCCTGACGGATCTAAATGGAAAAGAAATTCAAACCCTGAGGCTGCTTAGGGTTTATTAATACCAATACTTCCATCAGCATAAGTAATAATAATGTTGACCAGGGCTTTTAAAAAATCTACTTGTGAGTGATTGCATTGTCTCGCCAAGTAGAGCAAAGACCTATATCCTGAAGATATCCAAACATAATGGTTACAATTCACATTCTAGGCTATTAAGCAATTTGTCTGGCAATTAACTTTCTACATGGTTCCTTGAACCACTCTTATCATAACAAATAGCATTTGGGTAAAATCAATGTTGGGGATGCTATGAGGCTGTCCTAGGGAGAAGAAGGGAAAAAACAGATGCTAGTGAAAAAGAGAGATGATGAAGAAGAAGGACAGCAATGAGCCAGGGTGTTCTGGCTATCAACTGCTGAGAATAAATTCCCCCCAAAATTAGGGGCTTAAAACAATAGCCAATTTAATTACATCTCATAATTTTAGGGGTCAGGAATTCAGGTAGGGTTCAGTCGGGCAATTCCTCTACTCCATGTGGCATCCACTGGAGTTATACAGGCATTCAGTTGGAGGATGAACTGGTCTGGGAGGTTCAAGATAACTTCCTTCATGTGCTCACTGCCTTGACAAAAAGGGTCAAAAGCCTAGGCTAGGCTGGGGTCCTTGTCCTCTCTGTGTGATCTTCTCTGCAGGATACTTGGGCTGCTTACCTGGCGGCTCAGGGCTGCAAGAGTATTTCCCATGAAATGGGAGCAGCCAGTCTCTTTAAGCCTTGGCTCATAAATTAGTGCAGCATCATTTCTGCTGTATTCTATTGGTCACTATCACAGATGGTGCACAGATTCAGAGAGAAAGAAAGCAGACCTCAATCCTCAATGGGAAAAGAGTCAAAGAATTTGTGACCACTTAACCTTCTTAAAAAAGAAGACAAGTGGGTTGATGGACACAAATTATACCACCTCAAGATGCAAAGTACCATGCCCATGTAGGAAAGACATTGTGTAAAGTGACAGAGGGAAACGGCACAGTGCAAGATGAACAGTAAGATCAGTAGAGGTAGTCCTACTGTGGTCTTGAAGCCTGACAATGGGTCAAATTTACAATGTCATAAAAGATTACAGCATCATGTAACACGACAACATCATATTAGCTAATACAAAAAAGTACAACAGGCTAATATTTTGAAATATTATACCGTGCGTATTTTATTCCTGTAAGATTATTTCTCTAAAGGCCCTCTTCAAAGTGAGGAAAGAACACAGCAAAGATAAACGTTCCCATTTGCACTTCCAAGTTAAGTTCATGAAGCCCATTTCACACAAGAGGGGGAAAGA
Source organism: Equus przewalskii (assembly GCF_037783145.1). Taxonomy (NCBI): domain Eukaryota; kingdom Metazoa; phylum Chordata; class Mammalia; order Perissodactyla; family Equidae; genus Equus; species Equus przewalskii. The sequence continues at coordinate 61,740,931 of NC_091843.1, forward strand.
GTCAAGTTGTTTAGAGCAAGGAGGACTTGCAGTTTTAAATGAGCCTAACTTAGTGGAATCAAAGAATAGAGGCTATAAACGGACCACAGACTAGGAAGGATAAAGATACAGTTGTTTTGTCAAGAAGGGATGTGTTATGTCACTTGCACAGTTATCTACTTTTTCTATGTGAATAGTGCAGAGACATGAGCCATCTGGACCAGAGAAAAGAGTTCTTTATTGACACAACTAGATCAAGAACCAGAATAACGTTGCAGAGCAGGTGCCCCACATCTAGTGCCCCAGGCTTCCTGATAAGAGCCATGGAATCATTTAACTCTGGGGATGGGGGGTGGAGAACAATGGATTTTTCCTATTTATGCACAGGAGAGAAGCAGCTGCCTCCACTCTTCTCCCAAAATAAGAAAAAAAAAAAAACTCCACAAACTTTTGCTGCTTTGAGATGGGGATGGAAATGATCTGGGTTCTCATCCTAACCATTTGGATTTTATATAAAATCTCTCCAGGAGTCAGATAGCCTGAGTGTTCCGACCTAGAGAGGTCCCAGCTTCATCTCTTTTCATCTATAAATTCCTAGGAGCTAATCTAGGGTCCATCTCGGGATGTTCCGCTATGGGGAGATAAGAGTTTTATTATCCTTTTGGATCAGAGCAGTTAGCTATGTCATTAGGGAAACAAGCAGCTACAGATCTAATCCTTATGGTATGTGAAAATGTGTCCAGGGGAAGTGAAAGCCAATATCCTCTATCTTTATAGTGTTTACATTTCTGTGTCTCAGGAGGCTAGGGCTTTTTACAGGAGCACTGAGGAATGCAGAGAAGTATTATTTCCCCACGATGATGTAAAAGTGGTTTCTTGACTTGCAGGATGGCAATGAAAACACTTGCTATTCTTGAGGGTGCAGGTGGAGGTTGAGAGGTAACATATATTTAAAGGCCGCGAGGCTAGGGAAAATATGGTGCCCAAGATGATCAATTTTTACTGTTTTTAGCTGCACGTACAAGTGACCTGATCACAGTAGCTTAAGTAAATAAGGGTTTATTTTTCCTCTTTAACAAGAAGTCTGAAGATAAGTGCAGGTCTGTACTCAAGTCATCAACGGTCCAGACTCCTCCTTTATCCTAGCTTCCTACTGCCACCTTAGCAGGCGGTTTACTGGTTGCAAGACAGCTGCTCTACCTCCTGGCATCATGTATGCCTTCCAATCAGCAAGAAAAGGAAAAGGCAAAAGCAAAAGATACATGTCAGCTTTTTTTGGGAAAACAATAAATTTTTTTTTCTGGAAACAATAGCTTTTGAGAAGCCCACCCAGTAATTTCCATTTATATCTTACTGCCCATCCCTAGAGAAAGGAAGTTTGAAAAAGTGAATATTGGTACTAATCTCATTGGGGCCCTGAACAAAACTGGGTTTCTTTTAGCAAGGAAAACAAAAGGAAGAGCTATCAGAACAGCAGCCAGTAATGTCCCTCATCCCCTGGGCTTCAGTGTAAGGAGGGTGTGTAAAACTACAAAAATCCCAGGTGGTGCGAGAGTAGATTGAACGTGGAGGAGGTTTCTGCCCCACTTCCTGTCTGGAACTGTGTGATGAGACTTCCTCTTAGTGTGCTGGCATCGTCACAGGGTGGATGGAATAGGGTAGAAAGGGTGGAGGGGTGTGTTTGGGCAGAGAGGAGATCTGAGTGCAATATGGGGGCCATCTTGAAGTTCATGCCTCCCCCATATGGCACTCAGAAGGGCCAGAGGACTAAAGGAGGCCCCATTCAGGGTGAGGAGGATGCAGAAGACGTGGGCCTGGTTGCCAGAGGCCCTGGAAGAAACAACAAACATCAGCATCATATTTCTGTCCAAGCCCCTAACCCAGTGTGACCAGACACATCCAGCTGTAGTGCTGCAGATGCTGATCTCTAAAGAGCCAGCGGAAGCTGGCAGAGAGCTGAGGCCAGCCTGTAGACCAAACGTGGTGCCCCAACACCGTAATGGTACATAAGCTCCCCCTGTACCCTAATACCATTGGGGGAGGGAGAGAAAGGCTATGAACTTTGAATCATGTGGCTCTAAATCTGGAATTGAACATAATTAACCAAGAGACTAAATTTTAAACCAAATGTAACTAAATTACTTTTAATCTGCAAAATCAAGATTATTTTTCCCACCATCTGAAGAAATGGTGAGTAGGGATAGATTGGGTCCTGAGTCAGTTGAATTCAATCCTGGAGATATAAAGAAGTTACATTTCTGCACACTTGAGGAGTATATAAATTTAAAATCTATGATCATAGGTAGAGTTATGATTATGGTATGAAAGTTATTAAAAGGTTAGAATAAGTATCTGACCATTTCTGATATCTAAGCAAAGTGTAATGATAAAGCTAATCCTGTATTCAGGGCACAAACATTGACTGAGCCTCCCATGCACAGACGCCATGCCTCATTCGGGTGGCCTGATTTCAACTGGAAAGTGGAGGCATGGACTGCCTCTGGGGCTCTCTGAGCATGGCAGGGGAGACCCCAAAAAGGTGAGGGAAGCAAGACAGCCACTCATGTTTGGGTTATGAGTCAGGAGACTCTTATGGCGCATGTATTAGACTGAGGAATTTTCAGCAGTTTGGGGTAAGTTTGGGGAAGACTGTGGACAATATTTCTGCCTTGGTACCTCGTTCACTACAAGAGAAAAGAAGAAGTAGAATGTTCCTCAGTGCTTAGCTGTCATGGGGGATTTGTAAGGAATTCTTAGGAGTAATTGATGGGAAAGGGAGATGATAAGATAATAATAATCACAAATACATATAATAGCTATTATTGGCTATGAATTTCTACTCTGTGGGAAATATGAAAATAATAGTTATTTGTTATCTTCAATTCTCACAACAATTTTGCAAGGTAGGTATTTTTATCCCCAGTCTTGCACTTGAGGAACCAGAGGCTCAGGAAGATTAAGGCATTTTTCCAGGGTCATGCAGCCAGTGATGGTCAGGGGTTTAAACACAGGCCAGTGGGTCTGATGCCGAAGCAGGGCTCTTTTTAGTGCACTGTGCGGCCCCCGTCCACGTGCCTACTATGCAGAACTGGGGGACAGTCTTTGGCCATTTACCCAAATCCTCTCACTCTGAAAGCAAGGAGAGGTTGTTAGAGATAAGGAGTGAGGTTTTACCACTTGAGCCTAGACACCCCACCTGCCATTCCTGCCAAAACGGCAGTGGCTGAATGTCCCTAGGCTTACATCTGGGTTCCTAACGGACAAAATCTGGGTGCGTAAGTAGGAGGAATAGGATCTTCAACAGACAGTTTTGTGATAAACACAAAAGACTCCTGATTCCTAAAAGATGTAGTCAGTCTTCCTGGTATAAACACAGTGAACTTTCTGGGATTCATAACCAATTACATATGTATTTGGGACTTTTCCATTACAATCTTTGAGCTACTCCCACTCAACCTCATAACAAGTGATGTCACCCCTGGGGGACCACAAGGGAGAATAGGGATTTCATGTGTCTTAAATCTGTGTCCAGATCACAATAGTATAACTAAGTCACATTACAGCATTTGAAAATATTCAACTCATTATTGTTTTTGGATCACTGGAGTGCAGAATTTTAAAAAATCCAAATTTCAGTTTTTGGTTTATTTCCCAGAATAGAATTCATTATGTCCAGAGCTTTATGAGTCCCTTTAGGAAGATAAAGGCAGATCTCATCCTACTCGCCACAAAGGAAAACAATCACTGAAGATATCCTGTGGCTTGCATCTCTCATATCCGATTTCCTCCTTTTGTCCAAATTCCTAAGCGTTTCACGGGGTGAAAAGATAGGGGAGCTTGGATGGAAAGGAGAAAATGACAGTGCAGGACAAGAAACTTTACGTCACTAGCCGACTCACTGTAAGAACATTCAATGCTTGGGAATCGATCTCCCAAGTGTTTTTAGCTTTTCATATACAACAAAAATAGAAAGAATGTGGTATTTATTGACATGTCTCATGAATTAAATTAAACTTTGCTGTCAGAGGCTCTTGAAGTAATAACTCAGCCCATAATTGTGCCCAATGATATGGATTTATAATAGGATAATGTCATCTCTTCTGTTGCCCACTATACCCTCAAAAGTGATCTTGCAAGAAGAAGGGAATAAGCCCCAAGTGACAGGATGAAGGCTGGGCATAATCTCACAGCAGGACAAGTCACAATGTTATAGGGGGTGAGCACACGTGGGCTTGATCCGAGTTGGATCTAGTAGGTGAGGTTTGCCAAAAAGAATTTCTGGAGTAGACCAAGGCAAACTTAGCTTGACAGGACAAGACTCTAGCCAAGTGTCAGGGTAGAGAATAGGGGTGGGTACAAGGCACAGAATCCAGTCTCTTAGAGAAGAGAATGAAAAATGCTAGGCAGGGCTTGGGGCAGGGGTCTACTACTACTAGTAGGACAAAATACTTTAAGAAACAAAACAAAAGCAAAGGCCAAGTTATAAGCAGTGTACCCAACGGGGTGAAGGAGAAAGTCAGCATAAGCCTGAGAATGCCTGGAGGCCACCCTAGGCACCACAGACAGTGCCACAGCTGGGAGAGGGGCATTTAATAGATTCATGAGGTTTGTTCATGGATGGGTGAGCAGAGATTGCCTCATTCCACAACTCCAAGGGGCATGTGAAGGGCACCCCTTGGTATACCCCGGGGACAGGACTCAAAGAGAATGCAATGTGAATGGTGTGCACTGGAGTTATCCCATGCAGTGGCCCTGAGTGGGAGATATTCAGTCTGCACATTTAAGTCTTTAGAAACTGCAGCCTGGCGCAGATAGAGCAAAGGGTCCTACTGTCACTTTCTATTTATTTGTGCACATTTAAGACTGATTTAGAAATAATTTTAAAATATCTTGCTCCAAGTTGAGTATAGCATATTGCTGCATGTGACAAGCCAGGGAAGCAGTTCAGTTGAAGCAAAATTTACTTGTCAGAGGTAAGGATCAGAGATTCTTGGAAACCAAAGTGCTTTCCTGATCTTTAGATTTATTTATACAAGATTCTCACGTGCGCCTGGAAATTTTTACACAAGGAAGATCAACAACCAGCTAAGGAGGGAAGCCAAGCAGGCCTGAAAATCTGAACCCACAGCATTTCCTTGCCAGAGACTGCAATGTCTGGCTAATGGTGCACATTCATTTCCCTCCATTGTTACACCTCCAGGGTATGCCTGTCCATAACTTGTCATGATGACAACCTACTTTTTTATTCTGGTGTCCAAACTCACCTTCCACTCAGATTGGAATGATAAACTACAATCTGAAGAGTTGTAAAGGTTTTCCAGAAAATAATTCTCACTTAGATTTTCTTCTGGCATCTTGTTTGGCCCAGCGTCTGAGGCTATGATTGATTAAGGTCGGTCATGATGGCACAAAGCTGAAGCTGTGATCACTCAATGTCCTTTCATCTGAGAAAATAAATCAAGAGGAACAGGGAGTGGGGCAGGGAGTGAGGTATCCCACAGCTATTTCCGTGGCCAGCTAGGAGAACAAGTCAGAGTCTCCCACAGAGTTTGAGTCTCTCAACTTTATTTTTATGATCAGGTTAGCTACTTTTCAAAAATGCACTGACACTCACAAGTGGCAAGCTCATGTTACTTGGCTCAGCTAAATACGCTGACAGTGAAAGCCTTAGGAGGGCACTTCCCTTCTTTTTTTCTTAGTGAATTGAAAGGCACTTTGAAAATATATTTAGTGTCTTTGAACATTTCTGGGCTCACTGCTGGTAGCATTTACAGAAGCCGCATGGTGATATAGAAGCCTCACTCTCAAAAGCAAGCTGAGATGATTGACAATAATGATCTAAATATTCTGTCCTAGGTTGGGTGACAAGGCTGGCTGAGATGACAGTGGATCTCAGTTACCAGAAACTTAGAATTCCCTTTTGAGGCCCTCCTCTCCCTGTGTACCCCTTCCAATCCATCACCAAGTCCTATTGAGGTTACCTCCTAAATATCTCTTGAATTCACCTATTGTTTCCATCTCTACTACTAACACCTGGCCTTCAGCTCTCACCGGGGCACACACACACACACACACACACACACAAACACACTCTGCCCTCAACCCATGGTCTCCTACCTCCCATTCTTGTGCTCTCATAGTCCATTTCCCCACACAGTAGCCAGAGAGGCCTTTTTGCAACATCAATCAAGTTATGCCATTCTCCTAAATCAAATCCCTTTATTGGCCTCCTTTCACACTGCAAATAAAATCCAAACTCTTTCTGATGGCTTTCAAGGCCCTAAAGCATCTGGCTTATGCATCCCTCTGCATTTTCATTTCCTACAACTCTCCCGTTGTTCATGGTGCTCCAAACACACTGACCTTCACCCTGTTCCTCCTGCTCTGTACTTCTCTCTCTGGAATGTGCTTCCTTCTGATCGTGGCTCCTTTGTACCACTCAGGTAATCAGACTAGAAATCCACTCTATAGAGAGTTGTTCCTGACCACAAACAGATTTTTGCTCCTTGCCAAATCTGTTACATTTTGTAGATTACTTAATCATTTACCCATTTATTGTTAACCTCCAAAAGACTATAGGATCCAAGAGAACAAGTTTCTCACTCTTGTGCCTAGTAGTAATTGGCATATAGTAGGCACTCAATAGTTATCAAATGGAATGAAGTGAATGAATGAGATTCTGGCTCTAACCCCCAACTCCAGGTTGCTGAGTCATTGTTCCAGCTGTTAGGCTAACTCACTGCCCAAAATTACTTTATCTGACTTTCCTCTGGTTAAAGACACGGCAAGAGACAGTTTGATAGTTCAGTCACCTTCTGACCTATTCTGCTTTGACTGGGTACTGCTTATTGCAGTAGGCTGAGCCTTTGTATGGGGCCTGAGAATGTGTACCAATGATCCTTATCCAGGTTCACCAGTTAATAGTGGAAAAAGATGGTGTGACAGATTAAAGATAGTCATGAATTTACTGACCCTCCTCCTTGGTATATGTTTGAGAGTATATGTCCGCTGCCCTTGAATCTGGGTGTGTTCTGTGACTGCTTTGGCTGATAGAATACTTTGAGAGCGATGCTGTGCCAGAATTTGGGTCCAGGCCTTAAGAGACTGGTAGCTTCCACTTCCTGCCACCATGAACACATTCTCTTAGAGCCCTGAGCCACTATGTAAGAAGTTCAACTACCCTGTGGAGAGACCACGTGTAGAAGCCCTGAAACTATAGGAAAGAGAGAGGGACTCAGCTGAGCCCAGACATCAGTCAACACAAATAAGGCAACAGACATGAATGAATCCTTCCTGGACCCTCTAAATCTAAATAGCCACCAGCTGAATACAACTGACTGCCCAATGGGGCAGAAGAATTGCCTAGACGAGCCCTGCCCAAATTCCTAACCCACAGATTTTGAGCTTAATGAAATGACTATTGGTTTAAGGCATTACATTTTGTATGGTTTGTTAATTGATAATAGATGACAGGACAAGCAGGTGGATCTACTTTTGTCCTTCAAAGAAGGCATGGCCCTCTACTCCTTTAAAAAAGATGGTTATAATCACTCAGCGATATGATATGCAAATAAACCATACTTAATACTTGGGAGTGAGGGAGATAAATGGTGGCTTCTCAGATTCAGAAGAAGATTCCTGGTTCTTTTCTAGGACAGCCAATCTAAAACACAGCAGTATCAAGAATATCTCATCAGGACAACGCATAAATGAAAAATAGTATCATAATATCCAGTTTAATTCCAATCCAATTTTCCTCCAGGCCTATCTGATGAGTCTACCCAGATAGTGTGTGATGTGGTAATTATAGGTGCACTTTATCAGAGGCTGACATAGGATCTGATCACAATTTCTAGGCCTATTTGAGGATGTACGGCATTCTCAGAGATGAATCCTAAAGAACCTTCCAGCACCCTCTACCAACCCCACTAACGGCAGATAAGAGAAAATATCCAGCAATTTTTCCTGTGGAGTCTAGACTTTCTTGAGATTGTCTGAATCTGGTAGGCAATAGAATATAATTTCCATTTTTTTTAATTACTGCTGTATCTCCAGCACTTAAAACAGGGCCTGGGACACAGTAGGAGCTCAATAAATATTATTGATAAAATATTTCTAATGCAATAGTTCTCATTGCATTAGAAAAAAATTAAAGAGGTAATTTTAATCAGAGGTGGTCACTTCCTACAGGTCTGAGACCTCGAGCATCTCCTCAGGGCCTCCGGCATGCCCAGTGCCATTCAGAAGATTATAACACCAAATATTTCATTTTTAAAGTTTTAAAGTCTATTTTATATGATTTAAGAAATAAAAAAGGGGAATGAAGAACAACATAACTAAAACCCATATACTACTGCCCAGCTTAGGAGACAATTTATTGCCAACGATGTCCAGCTCACCTAGGGTGGCCCCTCCCAGGTGCCTTGCCCACCCTTCCAAGCAACGTAACCACTATACTTAATTTGGTGTTTATCAATCTTATATATTCCTTATAATTGTATTATATGGATATGTATCTTAAAGCACTGATAGTACTGTATTGCATGTTTTAAACTGTATGTGTTATCTTACTGTATGAATATTTCCGCAATTTGCCTTAGTCTGTATTTAAGTGTACAACCTTTTAGAAGTGCTACACATGTACGTGGCACACATATATACAGACATACTATACCTGCTGCTTTGTAACTTCATTTTTTTCTCTATGGTTTCTCATCCTAAAATATTTCACAAATACAAAAAAGTAATATAACAAACTCAGGTGGGCATACTTCAAGAAGCAAAACTGCAAATATACCAGAAGCCCTACGTGCGCCCTTCCTCCATTGCGTTCACCTCCTTCATTCTCCTTCCTTTCCTCCTCCCTTAGCCAGAATTTGCTATTTATATTTTATATCCCCCAAAATATCTAATATCGGTTTATATTTTTTAAAACTTTATATAACATTCCTTCTAGAAATAAAAAGACAAATATTTACTTTTTGAGGGTCTAGGCTTTATGCACGGGTATCAGTTCCCTCATCTGGTGAGGGCCCTATGCCTAGTCTCAGGTCCCCTTCACGGCCATTGCACCTCTGATGTCTAGAGCCCTCATGATCTGAGATGCCCCAGGGCAGCCTGTGGGCATCATTATCACTCGCGGTTTATTTCTCTCTTCATCTTTGACGCTTGTGGATTCCCCTTGTTTTATTGTGAGCTCATCTACACATTTTAAAAGATGTTTATTTTACGTTATGCAGCATTTCTAAGTGTTTGTAGCAGGAGAGTTTTTCAGAATATCTAATCTGCCAAATTTCTGGAAGTAAAAATCTTGAAAGTATTTCCTGAATATTCTAAATTGTAGAATAATTTGTAAATATATTGTAGTCAGCACAAGCATGCAGTCATTTCCCAGAAGAATCTCACAATTAAAATAGCTCACAGATATTTATAAAATGCCTGCTGGACATTTTTTTAGAGGTGTGTCAATTTAATCCAAACAACTCACTTTGTTTCAATGTGAATGTGTTAATATAATCATTTTTGTTGGCATAAATATATTTTTTTATAGTTTTTAAGTAGAGAATAAAGACACATGCCTAATAGGTTAAAAAAACCCAACTAATTGACTTTTCCTTTATTTGGATAAAAACAGAGGGAAATCTTTCAGAGGCAATTAGAAGAGGGGTAAAAAAAAGAAGGGGACAATCTCCAAACTGGTTAGGCCAGGTTTAGTGAGAGAGAACATTTTGGAATTGGGTTGACTAACACATATGAGGAGGGGCCCATTGTTTGGTAAAAAGGGGTTTTATCTCAATTTTTTTTTTTTTTTTTTTTGAGGAAGACCAGCCCTGAGCTAACATCTGCCACCAATCCTCCTCTTTTTGCTGAGGAAGACTGGCCCTAAGCTAATATCTGTGCCCTTCTTCCTCTATTTTATGTAGGACGCTTGCCACAGCATGGACTGACAAGCGGTGCATAGGTCCGCACCCAGGATTCAAACTGGCGAACCCCAGGCCACAGAAGCAGAATGAGCAAACTTAACTGCTGCACCACTGGACTGGCCCCAAAAAGGGGTTTTAGTGATGACACTATAGTCAAATTTAACTCAGTTATGGCCAATGGAAAAAGAAACTGTGTGTAAACCTTGTTCTAGAACCATACATAGCAAATCAAGTAGGCTGCTATTTCATCTGAGATTCAAGTTTTGTGGTTATCATTGTTTTTTATTGGTTGTATGAGGTGGTTTTTATTTTCCTTTGATACTCTTTCTATATTTAAAAACTCTTCCTGATTTAGTAAGCATCCTAGCTGTCTTCTGTTTGTCCCTCCCCCATCATCTAGCCTTCACTCTGCTCTGGCCCCTGCAGGCTGATGCACTGTCACAATGGTCTCTTTTGGACCCTTGACTTTCAGTTGAGTTCAATCAATGGGATGCACAGGGATGGGACTGGAGAGTAAAAAGAGAATGAGTCGGGTTACTTATTTCTCCAGCACCCTCCCTGACAGGTAATCATGGCTTATCTGCCTTCCTCTACCCAAGGCCACAGTTCCCACACAGTTACCATCTCCTGGTTATAGTAATTCTTCCCGCTCTTGCCCCTTCAGGCATTGGGTGGTCCTAGTACCTCATTACTACTAGCCCCATAGGCTATTAACACTGCCCATATCTTTATTAAATTCTCCTCAAAGTATCCAACTTGATTATATCATCTAATTTTTGCTGGAACCCTGATATAGATGGAAAATTTTGATGTGAGATGAGACTAAAGAGATAGGTAGAGGAACAGCCATGAGAATATGACCAGATATGTTTTTTTAAAAGATTTCTCTCACTGTAATAAAAACAACAATTGTGAGGAAGCCAGAATGAATACGGGTAGATCAATTAGGAAACTTTATCAGTTGCCCAAGAGAGAGTAATAGGACTTGCCATGGATTAGATGAGGAGATAATGAAGATTACTCCCAGGTTTCCAGCTTGCATAACTGGATGATATAGTGGCTGTAACATGGAGAATGCAGGAAAGAACCAGACTTTCCAAGTCCAGACAAGTGAGTGCAGTGAGGAGTTCCTTTAGTTTGATTTAGAATATATTTGCTATGAGGAGCTTATTTGGGACATCCAAGAGGGCAGGCAGCCAGCTGGGTGTATGGGTCTGGAGCCTGGAAGAGAGGGTTTGAAGATGCAAATTTGTGAGACAAGGGCATAGATCAGATGGCCTAAGGACAGAAGAAGGAGTAAACAGAGGGCTAGAAATGAGATTTAAGGAATCCCATCATTAAGTGACTAGTTAGAGGCAAGGTATGCAAACAAAACTGAGAAGGAACAGCCAGGGAAAAAAAAGGAAATCCAGCTATTGCAATAGGCCTGAGTATAGTACATAATATCTGACAGTCAGACTGGGAAGAACGATTCCCGCCTCCAGACCCATGTCACCTGGTGATGACAGCCTAGAGTTGCAAAGTCTCATTAGGTCTCTCTCAAACCTTGGAAAGCTATAGAAACGGTGTGGCTAGGGCAGGGTTTAGGAATAGTGGCTCAGAGTCAGGTACCTTGGATTTGCATCTTAGCTTTTCCATCTATCAGTTACAACCTCAGGCAAGTTGCTTAACCTGTCTCATTGGTAAAATGGGGATAAACTATTATTTCCAGCTTAAAGTTTTGTGGAAATTAGACAAAATAATGTATTCAAAGTCTATAGCATAGTGCATGACACACAGCAAATGTTGGACATGATCCTTCTTTTTTATGAAAATATTAGGAAATAACACTAGGAAAGCAAAACAAAACAAAAAGTAGAAGAAAGATGGGTAAAATCTAATAATAGAAAGCTTGGACGCACATCAGTCAGTAGGTTAGAACGATTGAAGAGCGAGGAAAAAGCAGGGTCAGAACACCAGTAGTAACCCCAACCCACAGAACCAAGTTTCCCACCAGCTTCAGAGCCCCCCGTGGTGCTCCTGCAAAAAAAAGCAGTGAAGTGGCCACAAAGGAAAGGAGAAGAAGAGGGGAAAGTGACGGAGGAAGCGGGGCCTTCCACAAACCGCACAATTAGATTTCAAACGACAGAGAACACTGTACATCTTTTCTCCTGCTTTTTTTCCTTCACCATAAGCAAACAAACTCACAAATGCACTTAGGCAATTCAGTGAAAAATATTATATGTGATTCATATTGAAGTTTCTGATTCCAGAAATTTTAGAGACCCAGAGAGTCATTTCATTTTCTAAAGTGGCTGCTCTGTGAGGGTGACCAACTTGTCATGGTTTGTCTAGGACTTTCTTGGCTTTAGAACTGAAAGCCCCATGTCTTGGAAAACCCCTCAGTCTTGGAAAAATTGGGATGGTTGTTCATCTTACTGATATCTCCCTCTGATATTGAAGAAGAAAGAGACTTCCCCAATCAGTGTGACAGCGGGGGATATAACTAGCTTGCTGTTTGTGTAGAGAGAAGAGTAGATCCCTTTGGAGTATAATTGAAGGAGTATCAAAAACCTTTGCCTCCAAACCAAACTGTCCCTCATGCTTAGTCCTCTTTCTGCTCCCATTCCAGTAGTTGATCCTGCCTGAAATTCTGAACTGGCTGGCTCTTGGGCTGGGGCCACCTGAAGCTTCCTTGCAATGCCAACATAGCCTGCAGAGGTCTGAAAGCTCTTATCAGGTAGCAACCTCAATATAATTTTGAAGTTTGAGGTAAAACCTCAATTTTACCTCAATATAATTTATTAGACCAGTCAGTTCCCTGGAAGACTCTGGTGGAAATGGATTAAAATCATATAAAGTTTGATGGAATATGGAGCAGGTCAAGAAAGATTCAGATCATGGAAGAGATTCCGTATGCATTGATTTAGATGGGGTAAACTTGTAGAAACCTCTAGAGAGGAATTTCTAAAAGTTTTTCCTTGGAATACTTGTCTCAAGTTTCTCTCTATAAAAGCACTCCATGGCAAATTTAGTTTGAAGAACCCCACGTGCTCTCCTCTCTTTAGACATTCAACATGAGAGTAGCATATTAAGAGCTTTGAGAGGTCCAGCATCAAAGAATCCTTTTAAATTTTGTTTAACTCATCATTTCCCCATTTTATTTTTATCATTCAATGCTTCTGTAGTAGCATCTCTGAAAGAAATAATGTGTCATAGAACATTTTTGGGAAAAGATGCTGTAAATTTTGAAAAGGAAAAAATTTTTCCTTAGCACATTTGAGGTAAACTAGTGCTAAAGGATTAAAATGATAACTCGACTGCATGGAAGCTTCTTTAAAAATTTTTTTCATGTATAGAGAAGCACATATCCATTCACAGTATGGAGAAACACATATCCATTCATTTATTCATTCATTCACTACACAAATATTTATGATTACTCAATATTGATGATCATCCACTATGTGGCAGGCAGCATTCTAAAAGCTAGAGATATAAGCAAGAGCTAGACAAAGACCCTGCCTTCATGGCAGTATCATTCCAGTGGGAGAATATAACACTGAACCAGGGCTTTTACACATTTTGAAACATGTTTGTAAAATAAACCTCCAGACCATGAGGTGAGTTAACAGCCCCTACTGGTGTTTGGACAATCACCTTGCTAACTCCTGACCTCATAGACCGGGCTCTGGATTTGTAGTTCTGCAAGCCCCTCCTTCAACTTCTCTAACGCCCTCGAACTTCAGCTTTCCTCCATGGAATTATCACTCTGGATATCAGCATATTGAGGTAGCTTCAGCAGAGTAAACGAGCTCTAGCTCTTGACTGACAGCTCCTAATCCTGACATCCCAGATGGATGAGCCCTAGATCTTTAGGGGGCAGTGTGGTGGTGAGGTGGTAGTGCTGAAGGAGGTATTCAGAAAGAATGGGTCCTACACAGCAGCAATTTCATATACACTGAATACATTGAGTATTTGAAAGTCACATAAATTGATAAAACATTCCATTTTATTAAACAACAACAAGGAGAATTACTCTAAAATTCAAACATGATTATTAATTGACATATAAGTATTTGTCTCCAAAAGCAAGAGTTCAAAGCCATGTCTGTCACAGTCCATTCCAGATATTTCATATACTCCTTTTGAGGCAAAACATACGAAATATCACAATTATTCAGTTACATAAACATAAAGAAAGGCAAGAGGAGTTAAAAAATTAAGGTTCTAGTATACACTTGAATTTGTAAGAGGAAATTATTACATAAGTCTTCTGGCCAGTGGCCCAGATAATATATTTGTTGCAAAAATGAGAGTAAATTTTCAGTATCTCCTCTACAACTGAATTTTAACAGATAAAGCATTTGACATTTGATGACATCTGAAAAACTGAATTAATTATACACTTCAATTTCCTATAAGCAAAATGCCTATTAGAAATAAATACAATTCTGGTAACTTCCAAAAATGACAAGTCTCCTTCATTTTGAATTACTAAAATATTAATATTCATCATTATTTTATGACTTTAGACAGTAACGTCCTGGTAAATGTTTAACAACTGACTTTCTGGGGGCAGAGTGGGGTTCGTATTTGTAACATTTGCCAATTTCCATGGTGTAAATTCACCCACCGTGGCTGATTTCAAGCTACCAGTGTGACATGGATTGCAGAGTTGAGAAAAGATGCTCATAATCAGCTTTTGTGATTCAAGGAGAGTCGTCTACCACATACCATTGACTTTATGTTATCAAGTGCTGTGAAGAACTTTATTAAGATCCTTTTCTTACAATTAAGGTAACTGCCGCCAGACATGCTTTGATCTTGTTTACGTTTCTTTTTTTTCCTTCTTTTTCTCCACAAATCCCTCCAGTACATAGTTGTATGTTTTAGTTGTAGGTCCTTCTAGTTGTGGCATGTGGGATACCACCTCAGCATGGCCTGATGAGCAGTGCCATGTCCGTGCCCAGGATCCAAACCAGCAAATCCCTGAACCGCCGAAGCGGAGCTCGCGAACTTAACCACTCGGCCACAGGGCTGGCCCCTTGTTTGTGTTTCTAAAAATCCATATTACAAATCTTGTATTTTTAAAATATACCTTAAAGAAAAACAAAACGTCTAAGTGTAACAAATTTCTAAATCAGATAAATTTAATGTTTTTCTTAAGAGGCAGATAGCATAGTGTGTAACAATTCAAGAGTCCTAACTTTGAGTTCAGGCTCTACTCTTCTCTACTTCTGATTTGGGGCTAGTTATCTTAACCCTCTGTGCCATTATTTCATTACCTGTGAATAAATAGGGCTAATTATCACATGAGCTAATAGAGTTATTGTGAGATCAAATGAGAAGTGCATATAAAAGTCCTTTGCAACAGTGCATAGCACATAGTGAGGATTTAATATACATTAATATTATTAGTGTTGTTGGCTACTTCTAATGACATAAACACATCGAGTTGTTAATTTGTGGGTTGGCTCAGCTGCAGAGTACGGGGGGACCTTGGAACTCTAGGGTCAGTGGAGAGGAGGGAGCTGGGGAAAAGCAGAGGCTTGACTTGCCTGCCAGACAACGGGGATGTTCTCCCAGCTCCACAACCTACTGCCTTTACCTATTTATGGCTGAATTTCCTCATGTGTAAAACAGGCATAATCATAACATTTAACTTATAGCACTGCAGTGAAGATTAGCATCAGTATATATAAAGCGCTTAGAATAGCACCTTGGCATGCAGTAAGAACTCAATGAATATTAGCTATAATTGTTTTTGAAGGCATAGGCTGTGTTGAAGAGGGAGTGTGCTACTGTTCTAACTTGACCAAAAGTACAAGCATCACCAAGTGATGGCAGAGAACTCTAAATATTGTTACTGCCACCCATTGGTATGGACTCAGGAAATGGGTGCAACTGCATTTAAAGACAATTGTTTGAATTCACTCATGGGAGAGAAGAAAAACAAACAAGGAAATGAGTTACTGCCTGAAAAAGATAATTTGAAAACTTTTCCAGTAATTAATCCTAAATTGTCATGATACCATAGCTGAATATTTCTCTGGCTAATTCTCCATGTTGTACTATTAATTGTCTTATAACGTGTCTTAAATCATCTCTGGGAGATACAGTGCTCCTAGAAACTGCACTGTGCATTACAAGCATCTGGAGTAATTATAAAACACACTAATGCTTAAGCACTGGTCCAGTTATTCTCAGGTAGGACGTGGACATCTGCGTTTCTTTCAAATGGCCCAGATCACTTCCATTTGTAGCTAGGGCTGAGAACTTCTCTCCTAGAAAAAAATAGTTCCAGAATCAAAACGGTGGTCATCAAAACCCTTTTTCTCACAGCTGCTAGCTCTGAGTACTTCAGTATGATGAATAATTACTGTGACTGGCCCTTTCTCTAACGCTCTACTGAAATTAGATTTTAATTTCTCTTTCTTACACTAAGCAAAGGGAGAAAAAAGAAAGAAAGACAAAACAAACTTCATTCAACAACATTTTTATCTTCATTCAACCAATATTTATTGAGCATCTGCTACAGGACAAGCATTGTGTTGTGTTCTAAGGATCTAGCGATGAATAATGTAGATTTCACAGCCTGGTAAAGGAATTTGCAGTCTAGTGCGCTGCTTATCTAATAGCCTTACATCTTACACATCTGAAGTTCAAAGTGCAGCCCTTACCTGGTTAAAACCAATCTTCCAATACTTTATATGAACTTTTCTTCAATATTTTTATTGTGGCAAAATACATATGTCATAAAATGTTACCCTTTTAACCATTTTTAAGAGTATATTTCAGTAGTATAAAAGTACACTCATATTGCTATGCAATCATCACCATCCATCTCCAGAACTCTTTTCATCCTGCAAAACTCAAACCCAATGCCCATTAAACAGGAACTCCCCATCCTTCATCTCTCCATCCCCTGACCATCATCACTTTACTTTCTGTCTCTATGATTTTGACTACTCTGGGTACCTCATATAAGTGGAACCATACAGTATTTGTCTTTTTGTGACTGGCTTATTTCACTTGGCATAATGTCTTCAAGGTTCTTTCATATTGTAGCAAATGTCAGAATTTCCTTCCTTTTTAAGGCTAAATAATATTCCATTGTATGCATATTCCACATTTTTCTTATCTATTCATCTGTGCATGGACACTTGTGTTGCTTCCCTGTTTTAGCTATTGTGAATAATGCTTCTATGAACATGGGTGTGCAAATGTCTCTTTGAGAGCCTACTTTCAATTCTTTGGGGTATATACTCAAAAGTGGAATTGCTGGATCATATGGTAAGTCTATTTTTAATTTTTTTGAGGAAACACCATACTGCTTTTCATAGTGGCTGCATTATTTTACATTCCCACCAATGTTGGCAGGGGTTCCAATCTCTCCACATCTTCACCAACACTGTTATCAGCCGGGTTTTTTTTTCATAGTAGCCATTCTAGTAGGTGTGAGGTAGTATCTCATTGTAGTTTTGATTTGCATTTCACTGATGGTTAGTGATGTTGAGCACTTTTTCATGTGCTCATTGGCCACTTACATATCTTATTAGGAGAAACAGCTATTCAGATCCTCTGGTTGTTAGTTCTTTTGTTGCTGAGCTTTAGGAGTATATTACAGATATTATTCCCTTATCTGATATATTATTTGCAAATATTTTCTTTCATCCTGTAGGTTGCCTTTCACTCTGTTAATTGTGTCCAGTGATGCACAATATTGTTTTAGCTTTTACATTTAGGTTTCTGGTCCATTTTGAGTTAATTTTTGTATATGGTATAACGCAAGGGTCCAACTTCATTCTTTTGCATGTGGACATCCAGTATTCCAAGCGCCATTTGTCCTTTTCCCCATTAAATGGTTTTGCCACCTGGGTAAAAAATCAATTGACTATCAATTACTTCTGGGCTCTATATTCTGTTCCATTGGTCTCTATGTCTTTCTTTATGTCAGTTCTTCAAGTGAAATTTTGATAAGTGAAAGGTAACTATAGTATCAGTAAAGGATCAAAAGAAATATCAGAGTTACAGAAATCTGGGCCAATATTTTATTTTTAGCCTGGCTACATATAAGCCATATATATCCGTTATAATCCAGCTTCTAGCCACCTCAAGTTTGTGTTGGTCTCTTCAGGAGGAGCAGAAGCAGCAGAAATTGCCCAGTATAGCCTCTGATGTTCCCTTCTCATCATCCCTCTTCCTGCATGCCTCTGTGGTCCCTGCTTGCTTTCTCTGCCCTTCTCCCAATTCCAACAAACAGGTTGACAAGGAAGGCAGACTTCTATTTTCAGGTTTTCCAGTAACTTTGTGGGAATAAGTTAACAAACCTGGCTGTCAGTCATTTATACTTTAGTGTAAAATACAGAATGCTGACCCTCTGGGATACTTAGAGACCACTGAGATGTAGAGAGAAACATCTAACCCGACATCTACGTCACCGTAGAGTCAGGACAATAAAAACTCAGATATGCATTCAGTGTTTTTCTTCACCCTTTTGCCTCTTCATAGTGGAGACAGGAGTGAGCGTTTTAGTAGAAGTGGGGCCAAAAAGCCTCAATGCTTTGGGCTGGGCTGTGAATGCTAACAATGTGGGAAAGTGTCCAGAAAAGGAAGGTAGGGGTGAAAAGCATTACCTGCTTTTGTATTTTGCTAAGACCTAGCACTTGATCTAATTTGCCTAAGAGAGACAAGCTGGGTATTTCAGAATACTGAACTAGCCTCAAAAAGGCTGATGTGTGCTCATTACCACTGAAGTTTGCAAGATGCTCCGAGCCCTTGAGAGCATGCATACAGAGCACATATTTGAATGTCGACTGCGAGGTTAATGCTACTCTTGTCCCGGGGTTGAATGGAGGATTTCTGGCTCCTGGTATTTCACATTCTGCTTGTTACAAAGAGAGAGAGGTGATGTTCTCTCCCAGCAGGCAAAGCTCTTTCCTCATCAGTCGAAATTCACATAGACATCATGGCTTCTAGTTATTTTCTTATTCTCTATACCCTTGATTGAATTAATACATTTTCCTCAGGATTCCCCAGGGGTTCAGCAAAAGCCAAGAAGCAGAAATGATCAAATTTAGGCTGGAACACACTGCACTCCTACAGCTTACTTGGACTGCCTAATTTGGGGGCTTTTTGTTCCTCGCTTGTGATTATCATAGGCTACCAAACTGCTATAAATTTGGGTATTTTGAAAATCCAGGTTGGCTGTGAAGATTTCTTATTAAAAATGAAGTTAAAATAGGAAGATGAAACATAATTACCCCAATTTAAGATTATGACTGAATTGTATTTATTCAAAGAAGAGCTTCTGTTATCATTCTTAATAGCTATTAGTTATGGTCCAGGGTCAAATTTTATGCATGCTTTCTAAAATCAAGATATTTAAAGAGGCTTTTTTGATGCTGTGTGTTCAGCCTTGAAATTATTTGCTTGGGTGTTGCTGCCACAGGCTTTCAGTGTTGTACTTGGAGAGAAGTTTCAATGAACAATCATTTAAAACACTTAGAATACTCAGAGGAAATGAGCATTTGAACGAATCATTGAGCCAAACAGGAAAAGCTTTCATATTATTTACAATGCATCAGAAAGCCTAAAATGATTAGTAACAAATTTGAGTGCAGTGGAACATCCCGAGATCTTTGCTTCAAGAGTAACGTGGTGAATCACCCTCTGGACCGTCTAAAATTAACATTCTTCAAGGCTCCCTTCATAGCACTTACTGTGGGGTGTGTTTTACTTCATCAGAGTAGAATTTGAGTAAGCTAGTGTTAGAATAGGCAATCTAGCTGGAAAAAATCATTACCCCTTATAATTTTCTGCTCTTCTACATAATACAACTTTTTGTGCGGGTGTGAGGAAGATTGGCCCTGAGCTAACATCTGTTGTCAATCTTCCTCACTTTGTTTGAGGAAGATTGTCCTTGAGCGAACATCTGTGCCAATCTTCCTCTATTTTATGTGCGATGCTGTCACAGCATGGCTTGATGAGAGGTGCTAGGTCTGTGCCCAGGATCCGAACCTGTGCATCCCTGGCCGCCCAAGCAGAGCACATGAACTTAACCGCTATGTCACTGGGCTAACCCCCATAATACAACTGTTTTTTGAGGAGGAGGAGGATTAGCCCTGAGCTAACATCTGCCACCAATCCTCCTCTTTTTTGCTGAGGAAGATTGGCCCTGAGCTAACATCCGTGCCCATCTTCCTCTATTTTATATGTGAGATGTCTGCCACAGCATGGCTGGATAAGTGGTATGCAGGTCCACATCTGGGCTCCAAACCGGCAAATCCCAGGTTGCTGAAGCAAAGTGCATGAATTTAACTGTTGCACCACCAGGCCAGTCCCCACAACTTTTTGATATCACTATCCAAGCAACTCCACTAAATTAATAATGAAAATTAAAATGTTAATTGTCTGTAGTCTCTAATCCGTCCAAAATGGTTTATCTGCTTGAAAGATCTTTTTGCCCTTCCTCTTGAAATTAATGACATGTCCATGAATGCTGAAAACATCATATTTCTTGATCTGTGTGGTGATTATGTGATTGTTTTCACTTTGTAAAAAAAAAAATCACTAATTTAAGGATGTTTTGTGTATAACTATAGCTCAATAAAATGTTTTTTTAAAGATGGGTAGTATAAAGGCCTCTATAATAAAACACTTGAAAAAAATATTCTTAGTTCATATCATAGACCAAGGGTTACCTTTCCTAATTATATGTAAACCTTCTAAAATAAAAGTGGAAAAGATCCACAACATACGAAAAAAATGTGCAAAAGATATGAACTTACAGTTAACAGATAGAAGAAATACAAGTGGATCTTAACATATAATATTAAATCTCTTTTATAACAAGAGAAATGCAAATAAAATGTTATTGGAACAGCACTTTTTGTTTACCAACTTGTCAAAAGTCAAAAGGGTTGATAACACTACGTGGCAAGACCAAGGAGATCAACAGATACCCTTCTATATTGTAGGGGAATGTAAACTGGTATCATTTTTATGGAGGACAATTTAATGTTATCTGTCACATTTACAGATGGATTTTTTTTACACAGCAGTTCCACTTCCAAATATTTGACCTACAAATATGTTCAAGCGTGTCCAAATTGACATATAACAAGGATATTTATGGCAGCATTGCTTGGAAGAGCAGAAGATGGAAAGTAACCTAAGTGTCTACCAGTAGTAGACCAGTTAAATAAAGGTACAGTCATACAATGAAATATTCTTAAACCCAGAAAAGAGTGGGAATATTCTTTATGAGAAGATATAGAATGATCTCCAAGATTTACTGCAGGTGAAGAATAAAAACAAGATGCAGAACAGTGCGTATAGTATGCTATCATTTATACAAGAGAGTGACAGTATATATTAGTATTTGCTCATATATGCACAAAATATGCCTGGAGAGAGATACCAGAAACTCATAAAATTAATTGCCCGGAGAGGAGAACTGGGTGGCTTGAAAACAAAGGTTCAAGGAGGACTTTTCACTATATGGCCCTTTGAATACTGAACTAAGTGAATGCGTTAATTATTTCCAAAATAAAAGGATAATTTTTAAAAAATAGGCCCATGAATTTCTGCCTTTCAACTGATCCTGAGATGTCTTGCACATTGGAACAGGTCAGAAGCACCGCTGGTGCACAGGTGATATTTTCCTGCTTTAAGGGGTCAGCAGGACAGAGTCAATGTGTGGGGTAAGCTTACATGAAAATTCCAGAGATTCTATTCTGTTTTGTTTAGTGCTGTGTGCTGATTTTTAGTGACCACTCATGGTCGTAGCGGATTGCCTTCGTTACTAAAAAGGGAAATTATCAAAAGATTACTAAAAAGGTAAAAATTGTGGTAGGGAATTATACAATCTCTTTCAACATTAGTTCCATTACTCTAAGAAATCGGTTAAAAATGTGGTTGTTCAAATTCTAATTCAATCCTCTATTTACTGAAATATCGCTTATCTCTCTGAAGAATGCCCTTCAAAGAATGCCCTAAATAGAAGCTAACAGACAGAAAAGACTGTCTTGGCATCCAAACAACCAGCTTGCTGGGTGGTGTCATGTCTTATTTTGTGTTCAGCAGGCATCTAACACTCTGAAAATAATCAAAACTGTTTTTGGCAGTTAATTATCAAGCGGCAGGGCTGTACAGCCAATCTAATTGACTGTGCCAACAGCAATCATTAAAGTAGCTGAAAAAATCAGACCACATGTAGCAATGGCCTTAATTACCCCATGGTGGTAAGATATATGCTTAGGGAAATATTTAAATCTTTCATACCCTAGGGGCAGAAAGATCATTTTGTAGTGATCACATTTGGTTTTCTGCATGGAAAAACCTAAGCTGGTAATTATCAGTTGTTTTCCTACTGTAGAAGACTAGGCATTTATTGAAGTCCTACTCTACCCCAGGCACTTAACTTTGCCTAAGCAACCTTTATAACTACATGAGGCAGGTTCAGTTATCCCCATTTTCAGGAGAGGAAACAAAGACACAGAAATCATACATTTAAGAGTGGCGGAGCTGGCTTTCAAACCAATCTCTGGCCAACACAAAAGACCAATCGTTTTCCACCACAATACTTTTAGGTATGTTACTGCCCATAATCCAATTTTGCCAGCTGACCTATAGCACTTTTTCCTCCTCCAATACAGGACTGAGTCTAGGGTTGGGTAATTGTGTGTGACTATGATGTCTCTTTAGCCTCTTTGAATCTGGAACATCTCCACAGCCTTTCTCTCTTTTACAACACTGATATTTTGGGGGGGTCAGTGAGGAAGATTCTCCTTGGCCAACACCTGTGCCAATCTTCCTCTATTATGTATGTGAGTTGCCACCACAGCATGGCTTGTTGATCGGTGTGTAAGTCCAGGCCGGGATCCGAACCCAGGAACCCAGGGCTGCTGAAGCGGAGTACATGAATTTAACCACTATGTCACTGGGCCAGCTCCACAATACTGGTATTTTAAAAGAATACTGCCCCTCTACATAACTTCTTTCTTTGAAAAATAGAGGGGCTGACCCCATGGCCGAGTGGTTAAGTTCACGTGCTCTGCTGCAGGCAGCCCAGTGTTTCGTTGGTTTGAATCCTGGGTGCGGACATGGCACTGCTCATCAAACCACGCTGAGGCAGCGTCCCACATGCCACAACTAGAAGGACCCACAACGAAGAATATACAACTATGTACTGGGGGGCTTTGGGGAGAAAAAGGAAAAAATAATAAAAAAAAGAAAAAAAAAAAAAAAAGAAAAATAGAGAGTTCCTCCTTTTGTGCTTGTCTGATGTTTCTTCTTGATTAGATTAAGGTTTTGCCTTCTTTGCACAAGAGAGTGATATTGTGTTCTTCCTAGAGTATATCATTTGGAAGCCCACAGTGTGCATCTGTCTCTCATGGGTGATGCTAGTTTTGATCACCTGGACAAGGCATTGCCCAATTTCTCCACTCTGTAATTACTGGGGTGTTTTCCTCAGTTGCAAGCAGTAAGCAGCCTGTGGGGAGATACTTTAAGACTATGCAAATATCCTGCTCTTCACTAAAATTTCCTCCAAGACTTAGCATGTATCCACACTTCTTGTGTGACCAGCCTCTATCATTATGGTTGCAAATGATTATTTCCCAAATCCAGCACTCCCTCTACATTCACCAGTCATACCACCCAGTCAACCCACTTTAAGCAAGAGAAGTCGCTTTATCTATTATCTATCAGTCATTAGTAAGAACTCATGAGCTCATATTTTTAAAATTATTTATAACTCATTATTTTACTTAACTATTCAAATGTTCAAATTGTCCCAAATTTGGCCAGGAATCCATTCGACTAGCTTCTATGTCTTTGTGACAGCCACTATCATATTTTGACTACTATTTTACTTTCTGGAATAAAAGATATTCCTGTATCATCTTGTACCCACCCTGCCCCAACTCTGGAATCAGCCGTTTCTCTTAGCTGTGTTTTCTAAGAACGATATCAGAGACAAAGATCTGGATGCTAGGCATCCTGATTGCTACTGGCATGTCTTTGCTTCTTGGTCCTTTCAGCAGACAGAGCTAGGAAATATATACTTGTATATCCACATATATATACATACACACAAAGAAACACACACATATACACGTACACATACACATACATTATGATAGCAAGCCCCCAAGAGGGCACCCAATGATCCCTGCCTCTTGGTATTCACATCCTGGTGTATATTCAACATTGTATGAGGTTTGGTCTGAGTGACCAACAGGACATAGCAGAAGTGATAATATGTCACTTCTGAGATTAGGGTATTAAAGACACTGTGGCTTCCATTTTGGTGTCCCTCTCTCCCTTTCGTTACTCTCTCCGGGGGAGGTCAGCTGCCATGTTGAGAGCAGCCTTTGGAAAGGCCTACATAGTACAGAACTGAAGCTTTCTGCCAACAGCCATATCAGTGAGCTTGGAAGTAGATCCCTGAGCCTCAGTCAACCTTTAAGATGACTGCAGCCTTAGTCAACAGCTTGATTGCAACCTCATGAGAGACAGTGAGTCAGAACCACCCGGCTAAGCTGTTCCTGGATTCTTAACCGCAGAAACTGTGAGATAATAAATGTTTGTTGTGTTAAGCTGCTAAACTTAGGATAATTTAAGCAGCAACAGAAAACTAATATATGTATATAAACATGCATATAATCATTTTAGAAATCCTGAATACATAGTGATATCTGCAATGCCAGTCTCTTATACATTCCATATTTGTATGTCGCTTCTTCCTCACTGAGAACGCTTGCTCCCAGCATCAACATATTTATTCATTTGCTTAATCCTATTATACATCCAAAGTTGTTTCAGAAGTGTTTGTCTATCCCATTACATGAACAAACCTACTTAAAAGAGATTGTGATTTGTTTGCAATTCTTCACCTTTCCAGCCTCTTCCCTACCCTAAACTGAGGGTGTATAGACAAATTCCATGTGCATAAGTTATTTGTATTACTCCTTCCTTCCTTCCTTCTTTCCTCCCTCCCTTCCCATCCCCCAACATCCCCTCCCCAACCCGGTCCCTTTCTCTCTTTCCTTTCCCTGGGTATCATTCTGGTATTTTACTTGATATAAAATCAAGACAATTTCTTTCAGTTTATTTTCAGTTTTAAGGTTTTTTCCTTATTCTCACACATTGATTTAATTTTATTTTTTTAATACGGCAGATATTAATATGCTTTGAAAAGCCAAAACTATGTAAAAAGTTACTCTCAGAGAAGTGTTACTCTCACCTGTATCCTTTTGCTCTATCCCTTCCCACCAACTTCTCATAGGTCACTATTATAAAAAACTTTGTTTTCTCTTTTCATTTCTGTGTTTTTTAAACAAGAAGAAGATGTGTGCATGATTTTTTATTTTCCCTTCTTTCTTACACAAAATGTCACATACAATATATGCTCTTTTGCACTTTCTTTTTTTTCATTTGATATTATTTCCCTGGAAATCACTCCATATAATTTCATAGAGCTCTTTCTCGTTTTTTTTTTTTTTATAGTTGCACAGTACTCTACTGTGTGCACCATAGTTTATGCTTAGATATTTAGGCAGTTTTAAATATTTCATAATTACAAATAATGCTGAAATGAATAAGCTATGCATACATATTTTGTGTTGTTGGAGGTGTATCTTCAGGATAAATTCTTAGAAGTGAGATTTCCGGTCAAAGGGTAACTACATATGTAATTTTGTTTGTTAGTGCCAAATTCTCCTCCCTTTTGCACTCCTATCAGCCGTGTATGAGACTGCCTATTTCCCCACAGCCTCGTCCACAGAAAGTGCAGCCCAGCTTTTGATTGGTTAAAACCAATCTCTTGAGTGAGAAATTCTACCTCAGTGTAACTTTATTCTGTACTTCTCTGATTATGAGTGATGTTGAACATCTTATATGTTCAAAGGCGAGCCTTATATGTATTTTTGTGAACTGTTTATGTAGTTTGCTTTTCTTCTGTCATGTTTTTGGTCTTTTTTCTTCAATTTTTAAAAGTTATCTATATATGAAAGATATTAGCCCTTCACCTGATATAGTGCAAAATTTTTTTCCCAGTTTGGCAATTATCTTTTGAATTTGCTTACAGTGCTTTTTGCCATGCAAAAAATTTTAAATTTTATATCATCTAATCTATCAATGTTTTCTTTTTATTGCCTCTGAATTTTGCCTGCTACTTAAATGAACCGTTCTCCACAAAAAGCAATTCACCTTTCTTTTCTTCTAGGACGGTGTTGTTTTATTTTTTATGTTTGCATCTCTGATACATTTGGGTGTTTACTCACTATGTCTTTGATCAGGTGATTTGAGCTGCCACCTTAATCACATACTACATTTTTATGTATTTGATTCTACTTCTGGACTTTCTATTCCATTCATTGATCTGTCTATGCCTGCACCAGTACCACACTGTTTTAATTACAGAAGCTTTGAAGTATATTTTAATGTCTCGTAGCGCTTGTCCTCTCTCAAAAGTGTTACTTTTCAATGTTTTCCTAACTACTCTTTTGTGTTTATTTTTCCATATGAACTTTGCAATAAACTTGTTTAGCTCCATTTAAAAAAATTTGTTGGAATTTTTATCGGGATAGCATTGTATTTCTACATTATTTAACGGAGAACTGACATCTTGATGATGTTGAGAAGTCCTAACCAAGAACAACGGGATTTTTTAAAAAGCTTGTTGGCAGAATTCACTTCCTTGCAGTTTTGGGACTGAGGACCTCAGCTCCTACAGACCACCTCTCTCTATAGGCAGTTCACAATATGACTGTTTTCTTCTTCCTCAAGATCAACAGAAAAGTATCTGCTGTTGCTTTTTGTCTCTTTCAGTGCTCAGCTGATTAGGTCTCGCCCGAACAGGGTAATATCCCTTTTGATTAAGTCACAGCCAATGTTAAGGACCTTAAAATTGCACGTATAATATCTCTTTTTGCCATACAACATAACATAATCATGAGAGCGACGTGCATCGTGTTCACAGGTTTGGACCACACTCAAGAGAGGGGATTACATATGGTTTGTACACTAGGGAGTAGGAATCTTGAGGACCACTTTAGAATTCTGCCACAGATACTACAGATATTTTAGAAAAAGCCCAAAAATACCCTATTTTTTTTGCTGTTGTAACACACTGAAGCTACTACAGAAGCTGGGCAGGTGACACAAATGAGTAACCTGAGCCAGGTGTGGCAAATTAAACAGTCATGCTGCTTTCTGTTTGAGGGGGAGGCAGCTGTTCACCCCCAAACAGATGTCACTCAAGGACGTCGACCACTATTGTCAGATCACCTGATTTTTTTCAAGAGAAGTTTGAATTTGTATGTGTATTCGGCCATTTTTAAAAATGTTGGAAACTAGCTGAAATTTAAAAAAAAAAACTATTCTGTGGACCAAACAATTGATAGTTGGGACTGCATTTCATTACTACCTATCAGTTTACTGAACTGACCTGCTGTGACCCCATGACTGTATAGGTAAAATACCTGAGGTCAGGAGACCTGCCCAAGCATCACCAAAGCAATTCATGTCGGGGGCTGGATTAGAACTCAGTTCTTGTGGGTCCCAGCACTCCCTTTATCCTAAGGAATCACAGAACTTGTTCCACCATTACATATTCAGATAACCCACTTGAAATTCAAAGTGCTTTAAATAGGTTAATCATTTCTCAAGACATTTATCTCTCAAACTAAAAAAAAAAAAATTGAATCATTTCCATTTCCTCTTATCTTGAAATCAAATACCACAGGGCAGATTTTTATTCATGGCTCCTCTATTAAGATAAGGTATAATTTATCAAGTTTCAGTAACATTTTGATGTATTGCTTTTGAAAAAAACATCTGCCGCCAAGATATTAATGATATGATATCTGGATAAACAGTTGTCTGCAAGTTGAAAAGCAAAAGTTCTTCTCAATTAATTTGTATCACATTAGTCATTTATGTCAAGTGGGTGCTTCGTGGAGTTTGACATCAGAACAAATATTTCTAATAATAAATCTATCATGCAGGTATATTGTGAAGTATAATTAGCTGCTACCCAAAGAATGCTTTGTATGTAGAAATTGCTTTATAAATCCCAAGTAATATTTCTCATTAATAACCCTGAACGCATTTGACACTAATCAAATGTGAGTTAATTTGACATGAATCAAAATTTCCCATGACCCAGGAGTGGTATAAATGATGTACTTATGAAACTCAACAATTCTAACCAAACAGGAAGGAATCAATAGTGGAAATGGATATAAGTATTTGGGAAATAAACACTGATCCAAAATATTTTTTAAAAGACAAGGAAAATTGTCATACAGGGAAATAGTAAAATTATAAGGGAAAACAATAAGATTTGGTTATTTGAGTATTGCTTTGGATTAAAACAAGATTCTCTTCTTTTTTAGAACTGATCATTTGATTCATGTGAAAATCCCAAAGGAATCAAATCAAGAAACTAAGTATCCCCCATAAATCCTCGCAGTATTGGAAGACACATAAAAATATCCCAGGCGTTACAGACAGCCATCTTTT
This sequence comes from Equus przewalskii, assembly GCF_037783145.1. Taxonomy (NCBI): domain Eukaryota; kingdom Metazoa; phylum Chordata; class Mammalia; order Perissodactyla; family Equidae; genus Equus; species Equus przewalskii. Next base: position 61,769,346 of record NC_091843.1, read on the forward strand.
ATCATTGAGATGAAGAAGAGCTCCTTTCCAAAATGTCTCCAGTAGCTTGGAATTAAAACTATTGCTGCCAGGGGCCAGCCCAGTGGCGCAGCGGTTAAGTTCCCATGTTCTGCTTTGGCGACCTGGTGTTCACTGCTTCCAATCCTGGGTGTGGACCTATGCACTGCTTGTCAAGCCATGCGGTGGCAGGCGTCCCACATATAAAATATGCCCCACATATGGGCACGGATGCTAGCTCAGGGCCAGTCTTCCTCAGCAAAGAGGAGGATTGACAGTGGATGTTACCTCGGGGCTAATCTTACTCTAAATAAATAAATAAAAACTATTGCTTCCAGAACTCTTACAACTCCATAATAAAAAGACAAATAAGCCAATTAAAAAATGGGCAAAGTATCTGGGTAAAAAGATGCTCAATATCATTAGTCATTAAGGAAATGTAAATTCAAATCACAGTGAGATACAACTTCATATCCACTAGGGTGGCTAGAATAAAAAAGTCAAATAATAACAAATGTTAGCAAGCATATAGAGAAATCAGAAACTTCATATAATGTCGATGAGAATGTAAAACGGTGTAAAACAGTCTATTTGGAAAATCGTCTGACAGTTTCTCCAAAAGTTAGAAAGAAATAGAACACCACTTCACACCTACTAAGATAGCTATAATTTTTTTTTAAATAATAATAAGTGTTGGCGAGGATGAAGAGAAACTGGAACCCTCATATATCGCAGAAGGGACTATAAAATGGGGCCGCCACTGTGGAAAACTGTTTGGTGGTTCTTCAAAAAGTTAGACATAAAATTACCATGTGACCCAGCAATTCCACTCCTAGGTATGTGCTCCAAAGCATTAAAAGCAGGGACTCAAACAGATACTCACACGTCAATGTTTATTGTAGCATTATTCACAACAGCAAAAAGGTAGAAACAATCCAAGTGTCCATCAACAGATGAATTAATAAACAAAATATGATGTATAGACACACAGTGGGTTATTATTCAGCTATAAAAATGAAGTTCTGATTCATACCTCAACATTAATGAACTTTGAACACATTATCTAAGTGAAATAAGCCAGATATAAAAAGACAAATCCTATATGCTTCCACCTATATGAGATACCTAGAATAGGAATATTCATCGAGACAGAAAGCAGAATAGAGGTTACGAGGGACTGGGAGCGGAGGAGTTAGGAATTATTGCTTAACAGGCATAGAGTTTCTGTTTGGGATGATAAAAAGTTTTGGAAATACACAGTGATGGTGGTTGCATAACATTTTGAATATAATTGCTGTCAATTGAACAATTAAAAGTAGCTAAAATGGCAAATTTTGTATATATTTTACCACAATTTTTAAAAATTAATAAGGTACCAACAAAAACCACTGAATTCTACACTTTAAATAGGTGAATTGTGTGGTATGTGAACTATATTTCAATAAAGTTATTATTTAAAAAACTGTTTTTGTCCAAGTCCCAGATACTTCTTAAATATTGCTTACACACATGCATACAAATAAATATATTTGAATATTATGTCTCTGAACTCAAGCAAATTTTCCAGAACACCTCTCATCCCATCAAAGTTAATCCCATCCTTTTCCTTCATAGAACTTACCACAGTTGAAATTTTCTCCCCTACTAGCTCCATGAGAGCAGGGGCCAAGTCTGCTTTTAATTCACTGTTCCTTCATAGTGCCTAGCACAGTGTATGGCACATAACTGGTGTTGAATGAATGAATGGTTGGGCTCAGAGTTTGCACGAATAGCTGTGAGCCTTGTCAGCTGATAATGTAAGGCTTGCAGAATCTATGGGTTGAACAGCACAAAGAGAGTTCATATAAAGTGGTGAATAGCACGTGATTCTCAAAATCGTCTTCAGAGCCCAAGAGGTATATCTGCAAGCATATTGAGTACAGTGTGTGCATTTGTTAAAGAAAGGTTCACCCAATTGTGATTTGAATGATGATGCAGGAGTTTTCACTACCTAATGCTTAGGGTGCTATTTTGTACTTGGATAGAAAAGTCACCTGTACATTATGTAAAAATTGAATTTGGGAGATAAAATGTTAAGAGAAACCTTAAATTCTGGAAACAAAAAAAGCTGCTGATATGAAAAGGAAACTACCAAAAAGATGTCAAGAGATGTGATTTATTTAAAGAAATTACATTTCAGGCAGAAAAACACTAAAAATAACTGTCTGACTTAAGAAGAAAACAGACTTTAGATTGAGGAGATCTGAAGAAGAGTAAAGCAGGAGCAAAGGGCAAACTCAAACTGAAGTTGAGAGAATATTCCTAGGGCTAATTACAGTCAGAAAGTGGAGCCATTTCCCTAAAGAGGTGATTATAGTAAACTCAATAGCGATGTTCAAATGGAAATTAAATGTTTATGGAAAATGTGGTGTTCATTTTTCTGATATAGGGAGTTCTACTAACTGATTCATGAATTCATTACCCTCTTCCATCTTCTTTTATCCTTTCGATTCCTGTGAAGTTTCCCATTTTACCTGAGACTGGGTCTGATGAGGGTTTTACAGTTGTGGGGTAGGTCAGCATTTTATATTTTATAGGAAGCATTCATCTGAATGTCATATTTAAAACTTCACCAAAAAGACTAGGCCAGTGAAGTTTATACATTATGATTTTCTCAGCTTGGGTTCAGTGCAAGAAACTCTATCTTAGGCCAAAATTTCCCAATCTAAATGACATTGTAGATCAGTAAAATATTCAAAATCTCTTAATCAGATAGTTAATATTCTATAGAAATATGATACATTTATTATAAATTTCAAGATACAAATTAGGATTTCTAGTTCAAGGAGCAAATTTAGCACAAGTGCTTATCTCCTCTCTCTTCCTAGACATCAATAATATGATGGTAAAGGAATAAACCCATATTACATCCTCGGAGAAAAGATTTTGAGAAATTTCTGGAAGATAAAAAAGGAGAAGAGCATATTGACAGATTAAACAAAGTGAAGACAGGACAACTCCATACATGCTGTGGAGGTGAGAGGAAAATGCTGATCTTTCTGGCAGAAGTTCAGGGGCAGCAGATATAGTATGGGGAGGCAGGAACCACAAAGAGAGGGGCTGATAACTGTCTCTCTCCTGAACAGCTCCACCGGGCAGCCTCCTCCTGCAGCTCTCCACCTCTCTGTCCAGGCCACCTAGAATGTTATTCCCCAGCAAAAACCAGGGGGTTCTTCTCTTAAGAGTGTAGTGAACACCTGAGAAAAATTAGTTATTAGGGTAGGTACTTGGAGCCACTACCATTTTGACATTTGGAGGCCCCTCATGCCTTATGGTCAGCTCCCTCCCTGCCCCCAACTCCCAATTAAGCAGAGCTCCTGGTCAGCCATCTGATGATGCTTGAGGACCAATAAGAAAAACAGCACAGGTGCTCCAGGCCAGCTACCTGGAGCAATCAATGCAGTCAAACAAGCATATGACAAAAACTATCAGCACGGAGGAGATAGAAAAAGATATTGTACAGATAAAACAAAAATATTACGAAAATGGAACCATCAGAAGTATCCTTGGGCAAAACAGAATGAACTCAAGACAATAAATAGCAAAAGGGGAAGAGATGATCGCAACATGGTTTAAAAAAAAAAAGCAAATGTTTCCTCCCTCAAGAAGAAAAAACTAGCAACTTAAGGGAAAAAAAGCTATAAAAGTAATAGTCCAAATAAGCAAACTAAATTACGGCTGGATTTGACGCAAAATATGAAAAGAGAATCCATGTAGAAATATTCATTATAGAGCTATTAGTCTTTGAGTAGCCCAAGTGTCATGACATTGGGACCCAGCACACTCCTTTCCTGTTCAATGGACCATATTTACATAATGATAATAACATAAATATTTTCATCTAACATAGTAGGAGTCAAGAAAAACTCTTTAAATGAACAAATATTTTAAAAGAGGAACAAACAAGAGAAAATATCTAAATAAATAAGTGTTTAAATATTCAAATGTAACCAATGGAAGAACTAACATAACTACCAAAAATTAGAAGTGGAAAATAAGCTAAGGAAAAGAGGTGATCTAAGTCCCCATCTTTCAAGGAGTAAAAGACAGTGGCTTAACTGACAAACAAGAAAGGGCATTAGAAGCATATTTAGTGGTATGGAGATCACCAGGAGCAAAAGAAAACTTTTAGTTGGCTGCTTCTGTGGGGATTAAAATGGGCTAGGAGATTGTTACTTTTCTTTTTTTTTTTTTTTTTTTTAAAGATTTTATTTTTTTCCTTTTTCTCCCCAAAGCCCCCCCGGTACATAGTTGTGTATTCTTCGTTGTGGGTTCTTCTAGTTGTGGCATGTGGGACGCTGCCCCAGCGTGGTCTGATGAGCAGTGCCATGTCCGCGCCTAGGATTCGAACTAACGAAACACTGGGCCGCCTGCAGCGGAGCGCGCAAACTCAACCACTCGGCCACGGGGCCAGCCCCGAGATTGTTACTTTTCATTATAAACCTCTATACAAGCTTTTTTGGTGTTCATATTGTTATATAAATATATTGCTTTGATAGAAATTAAACCTAAAATTGTTTCTCTGAAAGTCGGAGAAGGAAATACTAGATGTAAACCATCATCTTCTCATTCATGTGAACATTAAGCCGTCAACTAAGCTGGGAAAAATGAACACATTCATTAAGCCTTGCCCCTAACCCCCAAGAAGATCAAACACAACCTTAGGACTCAAGGAAAGGTTAAACAAACAACCAAAAATTCATCCCAGGACAGCTATGAGGGTTTGGAAGCAGACGTAGCCACTGCTGCAGAATAAGATGAAGCCATTGCTGGGGCAGGGGAAACCTGGGAAGGTAATGGCCACCAGGGATGGAGGAGGTGTCAGGAAACCATTAGGTGGGATTGCCCACCCAAAGGCACCAGAGGCCAAAGAAGGCATGGGGCCTCACATTGGATGATAGGAAGCAATGGTGGTGGCCGCTATTTTAGACAACATGGTCAAGAAACCCCCTTAGATAAGTTGACATTTGAACAAAGACCTGATTAAAATGAAGGAGCAAGCCGTGAAGATACCTGAAGAAAGTTCCAGAGTTCTCGTCAAGATGGCGCTGTGAGCAGACGTTGAACTCGCCTCCTCCCACGAATACAACCAGGTTACAACAATTTTAGGAGGAATCACCCTGGATTGAAAACTGAAAACTGGATAAAAAGAACCCCCACAACAAGGGACAGTCCTGACGAAAGCAGGAGAGGCAGTACCTCCGGCCGGAGAGGAAAAAAGCCACCTTTGGGAGCAGGGAGCTTCTCAGCTGGCCAGGTAGGAGCCAACCTAAGGTACGAGCCCTCCCTGGAGGAGTGAGGTCTGGAGCGGGGGCAACACTGCTATAACCATCCTTCGGACTCAGCCCAACTGAGGGGGGGGTGTATTACTGTCTGGCTTTGCTGGCTATTAACTGCAGTGAGGACACCCCAGAAAAGCTATCGGCCGAAAGCCGAAAAGATCCGGGTCTTAAAGGGCCCACGCACAAACTCACTCATTGCAGCAACCTAAAATCACCAGAGAGAAGGCTGACTGTCCTTTGGTGAAACAAGACTCATCTGGTGGGCTCTGGGGGCGTCTTGGTGAGAGGAGGATCCTCTCCAGAGCCTGAGACATTGGTGGGGCCATTGTTCTGAGCTGGTCCAGGTGTGCTGATACGGACACCGGTGGGGGCCATTGAGGTGCATCCCTTGGGCTGTTAGCCCAGGGGTCTGCTACACCCGCTAGAGCACAGATTTAATCCAGTTCAGCCAGGGCAGGCAACCCACCCTAGGGACTGGCCCCACCTAACAGTAAGACCTCAGGCTACTTTTCAGCCTGCATTGACTGAGTGCCTTGATCCTCTACAGGCAGGCAAAAGTGTCTGCCTCTGTGGGGCAGGGCTTGTGTGAGGACCAGGTGAACTGTGGGGGGCATTGGGGCAGAGGTGGGGGCCTCTGCAGTGTGGCGGTGGGGTACGCTCCAGGGGGTTGAGAAGTGTGCATGGACCAGGACTGTGCTGACAGTGTATGTGGTCCAGAGGGGGGTGAGGCTTATCAGCGACAGAAGACTTGTGTTTCACAAATAGCCATAAAAGGATCAGCCCCACCTTCAAACCCTGAAACAACTAAGTACCTCCATGCCAAGGGCTAGCCCTCCTCAGCTGTGCTCCTAAGAGAACTGACATCAGCCTTGTTGGCCTCAGGCCTATCATAACTGTACACCCCTGAGCCTAGCAACCAGCTACACTGGGTACCAACCCAATTAAGAGTACAATTGCAATAAGAGTGTGCTAATAGACTTTGTAGCCAACAGTGCTGAGGCCCCTCCAAACCGGATTTACAAACAGCTGACCAGGAAAGGAAAGATCAGACTCCCTGGGTACCTGCAGTGGGAGCAACCCTGCCACAGCAGAAGAACACAAGTAGCCCACAAAGGGGTCACTCCTGGTTCTTATGGTCTGGTGACGAGAGGGAAGCACACTGCTGGGCCTCATTAGGCATCTCATACATGAGGCCACTTCTCCAAGATCAGGAGACATAGCCAACTCACCTAGTACAAAGACAATAGCACAGAGAAAGAGGCATAATGAGTAGGCAAAGGAATACTTTCCAAGCAAGGGAACACTACAAAACACCAGAAAAAGAACTAAGTGAAACAGAATCTAGTGACCTCCTTGACAAAGAATTCAAACAAAATATAATGAGGATGCTCACAGATATGCAGAGAAGAATGGATGAACACAGTGAGCACATCAGCAAAGAATTGGAAGATATAAAAAAGAGTCAATCAGAAATGAAGAATACAATACTCAAAATGAGAAATTCACTAGAGGGACTCAATAGCAGAGTAGGGGAAGCAGAGGAACGGATCAGCGAGCTAGATGAAGGACTAGAGGAAATCACCCAAGCAGAACAGAAAAGAGAAAAAAGAATTAGACAGAATGAGAACAGTGTAAGGGAACTCTGGGACAATATCAAGCGTGCTAACATTCGGATTATAGGGGTCCCAGAAGGAAAAGAGAGAGACAAAGGGGCAGAAAATTTATTTGTCGAAATAATAGAGGAAAATTTTCCTCACCTGAGGAAGGAAACAGACATTCAAGTTCAGGAAGCACAGAGAGCTCCAAACAAGAGAAGCCCAAAGAGGCCCACACCAAGACATATTATAATCAAAATGTCTAAAATTAAAGACAAAGAATCCTAAAAGCAGCAAGAGAAAGGCCACAAGTGACATATAAAGGGAAGCCCATCAGGCTGTCAGCAGACTTCTTGGCCGAGACCCTACAGGCGAGAAGAGAATGGCACGACATATTTGAAGTGCTAAAAGGAAAAAACCTACAACCAAGAATACTCTATCCATCAAGGCTGTCATTTAGAATGGAAGGAGAGAAGAAGAGCTTCCCAGACAAGCAAAAATTAAAGGAGTTTATCACTAAGAAACCAGTTCTACAGGAAATGCTGAAGGGACTTATTTAAGTGGGAAAGTAATGACCACAAACAGAGATAAAAGAAAAAAAAATTATCAAAAAACCCCAAAACAACAACAAGAAAAAACAGGCAATAAAATCACTTGTAAGGTAAAAGTATAGTAAAGGCAGCAGATCAACTACCTGTGAAGCTAATATGAAGGTTAAAAGACAAATGTACTAAAATTACCAATTTCAATGATAAAAGGGTAATGGATATACATACACTAAACAAAAGACTATATATGATGTGAAAAACATATAATGTGGGAGGAGGGGAGTGAAAAAGTAGAGCTTTTAGAAAGAGGTCAAGCTAAAGAGTCTATCTACTCAATATAGAGTGTTATATGCATAGTATATTAAATAGGATCCTCATGGTAACCACAAACCAGAAACCTATAACAAGCAGGAAAAAAAGTAAGACAAAAGAAATCAAACATATTACTAAAGATAGCCATCAAACCACAAGTGAAGAGAGCAAGAGAAAAAGAAAGGAACAGAGAACTACTAAAACACCCCCCCAAAAAAGAAAAAGTGACAAAATGGCAATGAATACGTATTTATCAATAGCTACTTTAAATGTCAATGGACTAAATGCTCCAATCAAATGCCATAGGGTGGCCAACTGGATAAAAAAACAAGATCCATGTATATGCTGCATACAAGAGACACACTTCAGACCTACAGACACTCACAAATTGAAAGTGAAAGGATGGAAAAAGATATTCCACGCAAATGGCAAAGAAAAGAAAGCAGGGGTAGCAATACTTATATCAGACAAAATAGACTTTAAATCAAAAACTGTAATAAGAGACAAAGACGGGCACTACATAATGATAAAGGGAACAATCCAACAAGAAAATATAACACTTGTAAAGATCTACGCACCCAACATAGGAGCACCTAAATATATAAAGCAATTATTAACAGATGTAAGAGGAGAAATAGACAGTAACATAATAATAGTAGGGGACTTTAACACTCCACTTACACCAATGGATAGATCATCCAAACAGAAGATCAATAAGGAAACACTCGCCTTAAAGGACACATTAGACCAGATGGACTTAGTAGATATATACAAAACATTCCATCCAAAAACCACAGAATACGCATTCTTTTCAAACGCCCATGGAACATTATCCAGGACTGATCACATATTAGGCCACAAAACAAGTCTCAATAAATTTAAGAAGATCGAAATAATACCATGCATCTTTTCTGACCACAAAGGTATGAAACCAGAAATCAACTACAGAAAGAAAACCAGAAAAGCCATAAAAATGTGGAGATTGGACAAAATGCTACTGAACAATGATTGGGTCAATGAAGAAATCAAAGAAGAAATCAAAAAATTCCTGGAGACAAATGAAAATGAAAACACAACATGCCAAAATCTGTGGGCTACAGCAAAAGAGGTTCTACGAGGGAAGTTTATAGCAATTCAGGCCTACCTCAACAAAGAAGAAAAATCCCAAATAGACAATCTAAAAGTGCACCTAAAGGTACTGGAAAAAGAACAACAAACAAAGCCCAAAATCAGCAGAAGGAAGGAAATAATAAAAATCAGAGTAGAAATAAATGAAATAGAGACTAAAAAAACGATAGAAAAAAATTAATGAAACCAAGAGCTGGTTCTTTGAAAAGATAAACAAAATTGACAAACCCTTAGCCAGACTCACCAAGAATAAAAGAGAGAAGGCTCAAATAAATAAAATCAGAAATGAAAGAGGAGAGATTACAACGGACGCCTCAGAAATACAAAAGATAATAAGAGAATACTATGAAAAGCTATACGCCAACAAATTGGATAACCTAGAAGAAGTGGATAAATTCTTAGAAACATACAACCTTCCAAAACTGGACCAAGAAGATGTAAAAAATTTGAATAGACCGATCACCAGTAAGGAGATCGAAACAGCAATTAAAAACCTCCCAAAAAATAAAAGTCCAGGACCAGATAGCTTCCCTGGTGAATTCTACCAAAAATTCAAAGAAGACCTAATACCTATCCTTCTCAAACTCTTCCAAAAAATTGAAGAGGAGGGGAGGCTTCCTAACTCCTTCTACGAAGCAAACATTATCCTGATACCAAAACCAGACAAGGACAACACAAAAAAAGAAAATTACAGGCCAATATCACTGATGAACATCAATGCAAAAATCCTCAACAAAATACTAGCAAATTGAATACAACAATACATTAAAAAGATCATACATCATGATCAAGTGGGTTTCATTCCGGGGATGCAGGGATGGTTCAACATCTGCAAATCTATCAACATGATACACCACATTAACAAAATGAAGAATAAAAATCACATGAACATCTCAATAGATGCAGAGAAAGCATTTGACAAGATACAGCATCCATTTATGATAAAAACTCTAAATAAAATGGGTAGACAAGGAAAATACCTCAACATAATAAAGGCCATATATGACAAACCCACAGCAAATATCATTCTCAATGGAGGAAAAATGAAAGCTATCCCTCTAAGAACAGGAACCAGACAAGGATGCCCACTGTCACCACTCTTTTTTAACATAGTATTGGAAGTCCTAGCCAGAGCAATCAGGCAAGAAAAAGAAATAAAAGGGATCCATATTGGAAAAGAAGAAGTGAAACTATCACTCTTTGCAGACAACATGATTTTATATCTAGAAAACCCTAAAGAGTCCACTAAAAAACTTTTAGAAATAATAAAGGAATGCAGTCAAGTTGCGGGATACAAAATCAATGTACAAAAATGGGTTGCGTCTCTATACACTAACAACTAAGTAGCAGAAAGAGAAATTAAGAATACAATCCCATTTACAACTGCAACAAAAAGAATAAAATACCTAGGAATATACTTAACAAAAGAGGTGAAAGACCTGTACACTGAAAACTATAAGACATTGTTGAAAGAAATCGAAGAAGACACAAAGAAATAGAAAGATATTCCGTGCTCTTGGATTGGAAGAATTAACATTGTTAAAATGTCCATACTTCCTAAAGCAATCTATAGATTCAACGCAATCCCTATCAAAGTTCCAACAACATTTTTTACAGAAATAGAACAAAGAATCCTAAAATTTATATGGAACAACAAAAGACCCCGAATAGCCTAAGGATTCCTGAGAATAAAGAACAAAGCTGGAGGTATCACACTCCCCGATTTCAAATTATACTACAAAGCCATAGTAACCAAAACAGCATGGTACTGGCACAAAAACAGACACACAGATCAATGGAACAAAATTGAGAGCCCAGAAGTAAACCCACACATTTATGGACAGCTAATATTAGACAAGGGAGCCAAGAGCATACGATGGAGAAAGGAGAGTCTCTTCAATAAATGATGTTGGGAAAACTGGACAGCCGCATGCAAAAGAATGAAAGTAGACCATTCCCTTACACCATGCACAAAAATCAACTCAAAATGGACTAAAGACTTGAATGTAAGACCCAAAACCATGAGACTTCTAGAAGAAAACATAGGCAGTACGCTCCATGACATTGGTCTGAGCAGCATATTTTCAAGTCCCATGTCTGACCAGGCAAGGGAAACAAAAGAAAAAATGAACAAATGGGACTACATCAAACTAAAAATTTCTGCACAGCAAAGGAAACCATCAACAAAACGAAAAGACAGCCTAACAATTGGGAGAAGATATTTGCCAACCACATATCAGATAAGGGGTTAATATCCAAAATATACAAAGAACTCATACAGCTCAACAACAAAAAAACCAACAATCCAATTAGAAAATGGGCAAAAGATCTGAACAGAGATTTCTCCAAAGAAGATATACAGATGGCCAACAGGCATATGAAAAGATGCTCAACATCACTAGCTATCAGGGAAATGCAAATCAAAACTACAATGAGGTATCACCTCATTCCAGTCAGAATGGCTGTAATTAACAAGACAGGAAACAACAAATGTTGGAGAGGGTGTGGAGAGAGGGGAACGCTTGTTCACTTCTGGTGGCAGTGGAAACTGGGGCAGCCACTATGGAAAGCAGTATGGAGTATCCTCAGAAAATTAAGGATAGATCTACCATATGACCCAGCTATTCCACTGCAGGGTATTTATACAAAGAACTTGAAAACACAAAGGCATAAAGATGCTTGCACCCCTATGTTCATTGCGGCATTATACACAATAGCCAAGACTTGGAAGCAACCTAGGTGCCCATCAAGGGACGAATGGATAAAGAAGATGTGGTATTTATACACAATGGACTACTACTCAGCCATAAGAAATGACGAAATCCAGCCATTTGTGACAACATGGATGGACCTTGAGGGTATTATGCTGAGCGAAATAAGTCAGAGGGAGAAAGTCAAATACCATATGATCTCACTCATAAGTAGAAGATAAAAACGACAAAAAAACCAAAACACATAGCATTGGAGATTGGACTGGTGGTTACCATTGGGGAAGGGGGGAGGGGGGAGGGCAAAAGGGGTGATTAGGGGCACATGTGAGGGGATGCACTATAATTAGTGTTCGGGTGGTGAACATGATGTAATGTATACAGAATTTGAAATATGATGTACATCCGAAAAAAATAGAAATTAAAATAAAAAAATAAACCTTTAAAAAAAAAAAGAAAGAAAGTTCCAGACAGGGCAATCAGCAAGTGAAAAGGTCATGGGGTAGAACCCTGCTTAGTGCAAGACTTCTTCAATATCTCAAAGATGTTTCTAACTCAGTATTTTCCAAACTAGACTATACTTCCTCTCAAACCAGTGCTCTTCCAGCATTCCCAACCTTAGCAAATGGCACAAGCACACAGCCCCTAGCACACTCCAGGAAGCTGGGAGTCATCTTTGATAAGAGCCTCTTCCTGTCTGTAATATCTAACGCATCTAATGCATCTTGAGGTCCACATCCTAGTCCACGGTGCTCTCATCACTTGCAGGGACTCCTGCAGTGGCTTCTGCACAGTCTTCAATATCCACTTTCCTTACACTCTACCGTGCAGCATTTAAAAACGCAAGTAGAGCATATCAATCTCTTTCTAAACTAGAGCCATCCAGTCACTTCCTAAAACTTTTAGGATAAAAACTAAAATAATTAGTTTGGCCTAAGATGTCCTGTAAGGTCTGGCCCTGCTGATGTCTCCAATCTCATCTTGCCATACTCTTGCCTTTGCTCTCGGCACTCCATTCACACTGACTTTCCTTCGGGTCTGAGAACCCGTTCCTCCTCCTGCCGCAGGTCTCCGACCACTGCTGACCTCCTCATGCAGCCCTCTCTTTAGCCGGCTATATTTTATTGAACCTTTAGATCTCATTTCAAATGACACTAATTCAGGGAGAACTTTCCTCATTATGTCAGGCCTTGATTCTATCACTTCTTGTCATTCTCCTTGCTCATCAATCTCTTAAATTCTCTGACGAAAGGAACAGTGTCTATTTGCTTATAACCCCGGCACTTACAACAGTGCCTGGCATATAACAGGTCTTCAGTGAAGCAGAACCTCCCCTCCCAAACCTCTGGCTGTACGTCAGTTCCCGGCCTTCCCTCAGGGCTTCTAACTTCCTCTTTAACCCAAGGGACAGGACAAGGCATGCCCAACTTGTCCTCTGCCAGAGAAAAGTCACCATTCCCTAGAGTGGGGTGGGAAGAAGGAATGTGCTTGCTTCTCCTATGCCAGTCAAGAGGGATCTTGCACTGTAGTGTAAACTACTAAAATTTGCCAAAGCCAGGCCGTTAACTAGGCAGGCAAGACATACAGTTAGGCAGTTTTTCTAGCAAACATAGACTAGTGTCACTTTTCTTTTTAATCAAAACTCAGTACTTTGTCTCAAATATATTCATGGTTGTGTTTATTCAAACATTCTATATATGAACATAATATACATGATTTTTAGATGTGCCAGTTAGTTCCACAGAATTGTTACTCCAAGGCCCAGTAGCTGTAAATGTGTTAGAGAGGACATGGACTGTAATATGTCCCATTTTCTAAGAGTTTCTTTCTTGTGGTTTTCAGGTCAATAAACCCTGTAGCTGGGTCAGTACAGGACTGTTCTGATTTGGCTTGATATCAGACACTCTGCCTGTGCACTACAACGTGCTGGAACTCTCAACTGTGGGTGTGTGCAAAGTGGTGGAAATGGACGTGTGTTGTATCCACCCCCCTCAACTATGAGTGGGTGAGATGGCCCTGCATGTGGTCCCCACCACTCCCAGACTCCAAAGGTTTCAGTGAATGTGGTCCAGGGCAGCACAGAGAAGTGGAGAAATCCATTGCTCTGCCCCATAGAGGATTCTGCACAACAGAATTTGAACTTTGGCTTCTCCATTTCTTTTTTCCAGTTTTCTGTTCCATATAGCCCTACCTTCAAGTGACAAGGGAGGTCTGACCACTTGACTTTACGTCTTCATAGATGGTGCCCTCTCCTGGCTGCAAAGAGTGTGACATATATAGCTAAATCCCTTCTTCAAGAAAAGGAACATTTAACTCTGCCAAAAAATGCCCTAAGGATCCAGCTGATAAATTAACAGAATTATTTCCTGCTTATAAGGAATATTCTCTAGTGATGGTTCACCACGTGATGCAACAAAAATACTTTCTAAAATTCTGAAAGCTTCCTGCCGCATGGTCTCTAAGTATAAACTACCGCTATGAAAACAGTTCACCTTTGCTTCATAAATTCTGAAAGCTTCCTGCCGCATGGTCTCTAAGTGTAAACTATCGCTATGAAAACAGTTCACCTTTGCTTCATAAATAAGAGGGTAAAAAGTCCAAATCACTTGTATCAAGCAAGATCTGACAATTAAGGCTTTGTCAGACCAAAAAAATGAAAACGTATTTCACAGGATCTGGAGCCAGCCAGCAGGTCAGGGTTTGAACATGGTCCTTCCATTTACTATCTGAGTGACTTTACGTACTTCAGCTTCAAATTCTGTAAAATGGAGTCACATAACACTACCTACATCCTAGAGTGTATTGTGCAGGTTAAATGAAATAAATAACACTGTTACATGAAGCACTAACACGGTCCCTGGCATGTATTAAGTACTCAATAAATGGCCACTAATAATGATAGTGATATTGACAGTGAGAATGACAATAATGTAAAGCAATGATCTCCTAAGGTCCTTCGATCATTCACTTCTATTAGGAAAAAAAAGTGGATAGTGCATTCCCCATATACGTATATTTCTTGATAAATCATATCCACATACACCAATGTGTTATGTATAATATAAAAAACAAACAAAAATAGAACTGTTTGAAGGATGAAACAGAATAAATATAAAGTTCTACTATTTTCTTTCCACATCCCAATGAATTGTCTTGTGCAATTCCTAGTGTGCGTGCACCCTACTGGAGATTATTGCTCTATAGGTTCAAAATAAAATGCACTTCCCAAAGGATCTAGGTCCAAGTCCAAGCTCATGTATAACCTCATCTCTCTTGTATAACCTCTCACCATCCCTCTTTCTAAACTTATCTTCCACTGCCCCAAAATGTAAGTCCTATAGACGTGTGTGGGGAGCTTGCTTTCTCCCTCATAAGCCACGCTCACTCACTTGGCTCAGCTCACATCCCACCTATTCCCTAACACAAGACCACATCTTAGCAGTGCTGCCCTGCCTATTGTCAGCCCCAGAAGAGTACTTGCTATCTTGCACTCTACTCAGTTTATGTTTCTACGTATCTTGTCTCTCTAACAAGGTTATGAGACTTGAAGACAGGACCTAGCTTAGGCTTCCTGCGATCTCTGGTGCCCAGACAGTCCTAACGCTGATAAATAAGAAAAAGTATCTGTTGAAACGTTTACACGCAATTTATTTCTATTTTTTAAAACTATCCTGATGGCTTCTTTGTCTAAAAGTTTGTTCCACCACATAAACTAACTGTAAAAATCGAAGTTTCTTGCTACATTTATTGAAATCTATTTCTTAAAACTAAACAATCTCAGAGGCGAAAAGAATTTCCTTATTTTTCAGATATGAACCGAGATTTGGAGAGATTAAGTGAATTCATTTTTTTCCAAACATTTTCCAAAAGAAATATCAGAGTTCAAGATAAATCTTAATCCATCAGAATAAAAATGTTTGGAGTGGTTGGGGAAAGAATTTAGACATTCCTTTTATAGCGAGGTTCAAATGAGATCCCTTAGGTCAGGAGAAGCACTTTGAGGCTTCCTTCTCTCTGTACCTTGTTTGTCTGTGGCTCTAGGTACTATTTTATGTTGTGCAAAAGCACTAGGCTTTTAAAATCTGTCAAAAAAACACAAAGATCAACCACCCTTGTTACATAAAGTACCCTGAGAACTGAAAATAAGCAGTGCCAGGCAGTTAGATGACCTAAGTATAAGATGATGACTATCAAATAGAGAAAATCAATTGCCTCTTTCCCTCCCCAGAAAGTGCCCTGTAGGGGATAGGTAAGTGCAGGCTGTAAATAGTTTATTACTTGGTAGTTCTTTCTAATGGCAGGCAGCACCGAAGCTGACAGGTAACAAGTGCTCACTCAGCCAAAGGTCACTTTCTCTGGCCCAGTGGTCTTTTCACTTGGAAATACAATCTGAGACTAATGTTGATTTGAAAGGAGAGGTCATTATACTACCTAGCTCCAGGCATCAACTTTCTAAAGGTTTTAAAATTGTGCTTCTTTTAAAAATGAACTCAAACCTGTGATATTTGTGTTTTATTGCTAGTGAAAAGAACTGATTACCATGGTTAGCGTAACTGCTTTTATTGAGAATGGAAGCCAAGTGGAGGAAAATAAATCTTGTGACTCTGGTGCAGGAAGTCTGAAATAAAACTCATCGCTTCAGTTAGCTTTCAGAAATAAAAGGGATGAGGATGGGGCTCTTGTTTCTTCTGATTATGATTGTCCACGCAAGCGGGTAGGGAGACGGTGTGAGGTCTGAAGGGTGCTGCCTGGAGAGCATCATGAGGGATAACTGGGCTGCAGAGAGGGACCTCTGGACAGCAGAGGCTCTTGTACAGCAGCAAAAGACTAGTTTCGAGTCACCTTGAGCTGGGCAGAAGGGCTCGAACCCCAAAGACAATTAGATTGACATGTACAGTTTCAAAAGAAACTCGCCCTTGAGGGTAAACCTAATCAATTCTGCTGGGACGGGGAAGTCTAACCTACATTTAAAGATGTAATTTTCATCTCCATTCAGGGAGAGCACTCTTACATGTATGGCTTTAGTAATGATATTAGCAATGTTGGCCACAGCCAGTTCAATTTCAGTCATTTAGCATTGATTCAGGTTTGGCTTTTTTGGGGCCAATTAGCTCCAAACTGAATAATGCTGATTATTTCGTATCATATGTTTTTCCTAATTATGTTCTCTGTTTAATCTCTTACACTATCTATAGTCACGAATTTTATAGCATCTGCTTGAATGTATCTCCCATATCTGTGAGTCTTCATAGCCACTCTTAAAATAGAGCTGGACTAACTGCTTATTTTATAATTCAGTCCTTACTACTTGAAGAGGGAAAATGACTCAGCCTCAATATATGTACATTTCCATGGCTTGCATTTTGAAACCCAGCTGTGGGCAGATTATTTGGCATGTCCAATAATTCCTTGGGAATTTTTCTTGATCATATGAATACACTTCAGAAGTGAGTTATTCAAGCTAGCTTGGATTTGTGTGCTGATCTTATAATAGTTCCACAATTTATTGGCCATAATTCTTTCAGTTGGACAGCCCCTACTTGTCCCACCCTGTAGCAACACAGCGTTATCTTGGGGCCATCAGCACTGTAACCTTCACTCCTCAGAGGTACAGCATTACCTCGTGAATCACATCAAGCTGAAATCAGAGCTGTAGTTTCTATATCTCCATGAAGAATACGTGTTCCTCAGTGTTAAGCTGATTAAAAGGAGCAAAGGGGTGATTTTGCTTCCAGGAGTGTAAAGGCATTCACAGAATTTATACGTTAATTAAATCGTAGGCTGGGAGGAAAACTGCCACAAATATGACAACGGGTTTATATCAGTATTATGAAAGGAGTAATTCACACCAATAAGAACAACAGTAAGACTCTAGTAAATGAAGTATAAAGTGCACAAAGAGACAATCCTCGAAGAGCAAATACAGCCAGCAAACAAACTTGGGGAAATGTTCAGTCCTACCAGTAACCCAATAAAAGCAAATTTTAAGAAGATAGTGTTTTCATCCTTTAAATCAGCAAAAAATTAAACAAAATTAAAATACCCAATGTTGCTGAAGTGGCAGAGTCTGTCACGCTGATATAGGCTGTCAATCACATTTTAACTGGCTTATCCCTTTAAAGAAAACTTCCACAGTAAGTATTGAGAACATAAAAACCATGCATACTTTTGCCTTAATAGTTCCTAAGAAAATAATCTAAAATGAAGAAAAAAGTCTCTCATGCATAAAGATATTCATTTCAAAAGTATTTACATTTGCAAAAATTTGAAAGAGCTCAGTAGCCGAAAATAGGAAAATGTTAAACAATGGTATATTAGACAGCCATAAATTAAGGCAATCATGAATACTTATTCATACCTAAAAAAACTGTTTATAGACTTCTGGTCAGTTTGACAGTTTAGTCTGTGTGAAATACTCTTCCTGTGCCTCAAATACATTAAAATGTCACTTAAAATATCATTTAAGGGGCTGACCCCATGGCCGAGTGGTTAAGTACACGTGCTCCGCTGCAGGCAGCCCAGTGTTTCGTTGGTTCGAGTCCTGGGTGCGGACATGGCACTGCTCATCAAACCATGCTGAGGCAGCGTCCTACATGCCACAACTAGAAGGACCCGCAACAAAGAATATACAACTATGTACCGGGGGGCTTTGGGGAGAAAAAGGAAAAAAATAAAATCTTTTTTAAAAAAATATCATTTAAAATGTTTAAATCTATAAATAAGCTCAATTAAATGTTTTTTAAAAAGCCTCCATGCAGAAGTTGAACAATAGACTAAACAGAGCCAAAAAGAAGTATTGAATTTGGGGACACCCGCTGAGAATTCCAAACAAGATTTAAAGATAGAAATATGAATGAGATATTAAGAGACATGAGAGATAGAAAGATCAGGTCCAATATATATCTAATTGGAGTTTCAGGAATAAGAGTAGAGAGAATGGGGAGAGGCATTATTTAAATAAAAAATGGCTTAGATTCTCCGATTGTAAGGAGACACAATGTCCCAAATGAAAGGGGCATACCAAGTCCTGAGGACAGTAAAACCAACGCACAGCTAACCATATCATAATGAAGCTGAGAATACCAAAAGCACAGAGAAAATCCTAAAAGCTATCAGATAGAAAAGTCAGATTACCTACAAAAGACCAATACCAGGCTCGGGTAACTCATCTCTGAGGTGTACCCACATGATAAAGAAAAACTGTCAACAGCCTTACTGGAAATGCTGCTGTCTGCCAGTAAGTAGTTGGGTTTCTCAGCATTGCTTGTTATCTGCATCTATGAAGGATATTTATTTCTATACAATTTTGTACCCTGCTGCCTTAGTAAATTCTCTGTGTTTACATAGCTTTTAGTTGAGTCTCTTGTGTCTTCCACGTATATAATTCTATCACCTAGAAATAACAATACTTTTAACTCCTTTTTACCAATGTTTACTCATTTGGTTTCTTGGTCTTGTCTAATTGTGTTGACCGGAACTTCTGGAACAATGTTAAATAGCAGTGGACATCCTTGTCTTGCTTGTCACTTTATGGACAACTTCCAGTGTACAACCTTGAATTAAGATTCTGTCACTTGAGGGTGAGAAGGATTCTTCTTTAACATGATAAAACGTATCTATTGGTTCCTGTTTTATTTACAGATTCTTTAAGAATGGATGTTGAGTACTATTAAATACATTTTCAGCATCTACAAAGATGATCATGTAATGTTTCCATTTTGATTGTTTAATATGGTAAACTATATTAGCAGCTTTTTCTGATGTTGAATTATTCCTGCACTTCTAGATAAAATGCCACTTGGTCATGGATTATTATCTTTTCAATGTGCTGCTGAGTTTTGTTTGTTAATGTTTTATTTAGATTTATTACATAGATAATCATAAGACAGGTCGATCTGTCATTTTCCCTTTTTGGCTGTCATAGTTGAGTTCTGGTATCAATGTTTTCTCATTTTATGAAAAGGCTTTGAAAGCTTTGGTTCTTTCCCATGTTCTGTAACAATTTAGATAGCATTGGAACTATCTGTCTTTCAGGAGCTAAACAAAATTCTCCTGTGAGAACATCTGGACCCAACGATATTTTGAACGTTGCTTTTCAATAACATTCCCTATTTTTAATCTGGTAAATCTTGCTTGTATTTTCAAATCTCTCTGAGATCAGTTTTAGTAATTTAATTTTCCTATTAAATTAATCACTTTATCAAGGTAGTTTTATATATATTATATGCATATACAACCTCAAACTGACAGAAAAATTGAAAATACAGTACAAAGATTTTTTTCCCAAAATTCTTTGATAGTGACTTGTTGATCTGATACACTGTCATCCCCAAATATTAGTGTAATTTTTCTACAAGCAAGGAAAGTCTCCTTTATAACCAAAATACAAGCATCAAATTCAGGAAACTAACATCGATATATTACTACCAACTAGTCATCAAACCCCACTTAGGTTTCACCAATTGTACCAATAACGTCCTTTATAGCAAAACATCTAGTTCAGAATCATGTGTTCCCTTTTGTTATCATATCCCTTTAGTCTCCTTCAGTGTGGAAGAAGACTCATTCTTTAAGTGACTTTCATGGTCTTGGCACTTTAAGACCTTATAGACCAGTTATTTTGTAGAATGTCCCTCCATTTAGGTTTATCTAATGTTTTCTTATGATTAGATTCAGATTAAGCATCTTTGGCAGGAATATTAAGGAAATGATGGTAAAAAATCTTCATTTTTGTGGTTAAATTTATCACTCTTTTTTTATTGTCTCTAGATTTTGAGTCATAATTAGAAAGTCTTTCCCACACTAAGAATAAAGAAATATTCATCCAAATTTTCTTTGGTACTTAAATTGTTAAAATTTTACACTTAGATCCTCTGATGAACCTGAAGTCTATTCTTGTATGTATTGTGAGATCTAATTTCACCTTTCTCCAAGTGGCTACCCAAGTTCATCTTCAACTCAGTCATCTGAGACGCCACCCTTATCATATATCGTATTTCTGTATGAACTTGGATCTCCACCTGGGCTTTCTGTTCTGTTTTACTTGTCTGTCTGTCTAGTCATGCACCAGTACCACACTGCTTTAAATGGCGGGGTCTTGTATTATGTTTTAATGCCTGATAAAAGTAGTCCTCCCTCATATTTTTTTTTCAGTTTGTTTTCCCTGAAAATTCTTGAATGTTTGTTTTTCCATACAAACATTAGGGCCAACTTTTCTAACTCCATATTAAAGCTTGTTGGTGTTTTTAGTGGGGTTGCATCGTGTTAATAAATTCACTTAGGGAGAATGTCATGAGTTTTCCTGTTCAAGAATAGAGGATACACTTTGCATTTGTTCAAATCTATGGCTGTGTCTTTCAGGAACGTTTTAAGGTTTGCCTCATATAGATTTTGGCATTTCTTAACTTTATTCTTAAATATTGGTTGGGGTTATATTATTATATATTATAAATGAATTTTTTCTCCATCATTAGGTAGAGGACTTTATTTTGAAACTAGACAAACTTGCTTCAGCTCTACAATTCCCTCTCTTTCTTCTTCTATATAACATAAGTTGTTTACTCCGTAAATCAGCCCTCTGCATGTACATACATTTATCTAGTCTTACAACAAGCAGAGGGCCCAGCATGTGCTAGGCACAGAGTCACCACACCTGGTCTACGTAGGTGGTGCACTGCCTGTCTCCAGGACATACCATGCACGCTGTAGCCTATGGCCACATGTGAAAGCCTTGCCAAGAAGCCCGCAGCATTATCTCTAATATCCCTACAGAAACTATATAGTAAGGTCTGTAGAGTGTGATTTGTCATAGAATTACATCTGGCAATCTCTAACAAACATTAGTCACTTTGTTCTCTGAGCAGCTCATATAAGCACTTATCACCTTATAGTATAATTAATTATTGGATTACATGCCCATATTCCTTCATCTGAATCCCTGTTTGAGAGCAATGATGTCTTAATTGTTTATGAATTAACAATTCTTGGCACATCATACTAGATGCTCAATAAATGTTTATAGAACAAACAAATGAATGAGTAAGTGAATTGCATCCATCACAAAAAGGCTCTACTCTATATAAGACATAGATATTGCCTCTTCCCATGGCTTTATTTTCTATCCCATGCAAATTCACAACTGGAGAATTTTTTTCCCCCAAAGTAAGAAGACAATATAGTATTTCAGACTTACTACATTAGAAGATGTCATTAAAGTGATATTTCTCCCTAATGTAGTTTTTAGAGAATGGTTACTCTTCCGTGGATTGTCAGATCTTCCCAGAGGCTCTCCTTTGTAGGCATCTCAAGATCCCAAGGCCACTGGATTCCTTATGAGCACTTTGCATGTTTTCAGATATCACAGTTTGTAGATTTGTTGTCACTATCAAAATTCCCCTAGTTAGGCAAGAAGGATTTCTCTCTGTGTATAAAAACCAAGGATTTTTTTTTTAAAGTAACTTTCAGCTGAAACCTACTGACCTGAGCACAAACACATTCTCTTACTCTCATTTTTACCCTATCTAAACCCTTAAATTGAACTTACAGTGAGTCTTTAAAGCTTCATAAGAATACAGTGCTTTCTGATATTTTCTTGGGTTTCTTCTCCAGGTAAGGAGTTGTTCATTTCATTCTAATAGCCATTCAATTTTGTAAATCTCCTCACAAATACTAAACAGAAATGTTTCATATTTTTTACAATCACATAGCCCTTTTCTTCCAAGAATCCTCAAGTAGTAAACAAACAAAAGCAATATTCTTTGAAATGCTTACACAGAAAGTAGATGTTACCATTGACTCTCTTCTCCCTTGGAGAAAGAGACATGAGAAAGCGAAGCAAAAAGTATCGAAGGTAAAGGAAAGAGCCATGGAATGATCTGACCAAATCTAAATCTCTCACGTAAATGCCATTAACTTTTCAAAATCAATATCCTAGTGGTCACCCATCTTCTGATGGGCTTAGGTCTTCAGAATGAGGGAGTAGGAAATGTGAGGCAGAGCGGGTTGTGTGATGACAAAGGCCAGCTCGTTCAGATGAGGCTAAGCATGGTAGACGTTCAATTCCTCAGACTCGCTGGGGAAAGCCATTGCTTCCTGTGAACCACGATGAAAGGATATCACCACAGTAACTCTTGAGACAGGAGGAGGCGACAGCATTCCACTTTGTGCTGTGACAAAATACGCTTGAAACGGAGAGGCGAAACGCCTCTGAAAAACAATAGAAGCATGCCACTGGTGGCTAGAGACAGACTGAAGGCAACTAAAAAGTGACCCTTGTATCACTCTTGTCCCTGAAAATATAGATTTTTGTCTCTTGTCCTATATCAAAAAAGGTTTTTAAGAAATACCGCTTGACAGAGGTTGTAAGGATAAGTTTTCATTCTTGTCATTTGGGAGAGAATATCACATGTCAGATTTCCTAAATCAATTTTATCTCTATTCATATTAAAAATACAGTTAAGTCATGACAATTATCTTCAAATATCAGCATTTGGTTCTCCTGTTACTTTAGGGAGAAAATGGTAGACAAGGTATCACGTGATCCTAGCATGCACAACATGTTTGGATATATAATTATTTCTATAACCACTGTCTGAACTAAATATACATTTTAGTTCAAAATGCATAATGGCAAGGTGAAAAAAAGATCATTTTTTCAATCTAAGATATTTTAAAACTTCCCACATTTGAAAATGTAGAAGCTGAAACTTTCCTTCAGATGTAGGCCATCACACGAATTCTTGAAAACATGCATTCTGAGACTCATTTCACTCTGAGGAGGCTTGCACAGTCTGTGGCCACTGTTTAAAGGCATTTAGAGTTATTGTTTTCTAATTGCCTGAGAATCTAAATTAACTCTTGATCTTAAGATTAAAGGTTATTATCACCTAATACTAACATCAGGATTTTTAATGTTAAAGCTCTACTGATACCTTTCGGTTAACTGAAAAATAATTCACCCAGTTGTCTTTTAACTTTTTGCAGCCATCCTTTTGACTTTCCATATGGAATAGAATTTACGATATTGCAGGAAGAATGATCACTTTCTCTGCTTTGGTCAATTTTCTCTGTTTTATTTTAGGACTGCATGGCAATAATATAAATGAGTACATACATAAAAGTGCCAAAAGTTTTAAAATAAGCCTTATAAGGGATCTATAATTCCTCCCTATAACTTGAAAACAAGCAGAATATGCAAGATAACCAAAGAAATTCTGGATTTAAAGCCCCTGTGGTAACTATTGATCAGCAAAAATCAGATAGGGAATCTGTGGCTAAATGTATGTGATAACTATGGTCAACAACTCTGATGTTAAATGTTTTCTGTTTGCCACCACATAGCCAATATTCTTGGTTGTGGGGAAACAGCTGAACCACCTTTGCCCACTTTGAAGACTCATCTTGTGACTCAAGTTCAATTTAACTGTCATGGTATAGCTAGCACCTCTGTGATCAACAGTGGAAAACAAGAATGTTCTCTTGTAATAAATATTAGCAAAGGATGTATATATTTCTGTTCTGCAGATGACTATGTAGGTTTAATCTAATTTTAGTTCAAAGATCCATTCATCTCTGGTTCTGCATCAGAGACAAAAACTACTTTATTTGATTAACTGTGAAGACTGAGAAGAAGCCTTCCATATATCTTAATATTCAATTCCAATGCATTCATTAGGAAGAAACAATTCCATAACCTCAAGTAAATTGTCTCAAATTGGAATGGTCAAAACAAAAATGTTAATATCCAAATAGAATTTAGTGTGTTACATAAGCATGTGCAATCATCTAAAATTAAAACTAATCACTTTGTAACAGAAGCAGTAATGAAAGCCAAGTTCTGCCTCATTGTTCTCGAGCGCTGCATGAATAATTCATGATTCAGGTGAGATTTCCATCTCCCCTGCGTCTTACACAGGTTTTACCAATTTTATTATTCAGACTGTATCTCTTTAGAGCACTTTAGCTATGCTAGAACTGAAATGATACTAGACGTCATACCTTCTGATGTTACTATTTGTAGATCTGTCCTTCGGTCCTCAAGCAAAGCAGAGTACCACCAGGTCTTATGAGACAAAACAAGATCCCAGGGCCTGGCCTTGCTTCAGGGCTTCCCACTCTCCCGGAATCTGGCCTGGTTCCTCTCCACATTCTCCAATACTCTCTCTGGATTCAAATCTTTTCTCATTTAGAAGTATCTGGTTCTATCTATCTTTTTCAGAAAGCTGCCTATAGTGGAAAATTAAAATTATGCTCTTTTATAGCTAAAAACTTTTTTTAATAGCACTTTGACTTCACAATAAATGCCCCCATCAATACTGTCATGGGTTTCATCCATCACATATATTCATTCAGCAAACATTTATTGAGCTTCCACTGTAAGTGATGTGTTAATGATAGAAAAAAGACTCGAACCCTGCTCCAAGGAGGTGACGGATGTAGTGGGCTGAATATTAAAATCCCAGGGCTGAGAAGTGCTCTCACACATGGACAGGAGATGTGGAGCAGGTTTCCCAGGGGAAGAGCACTTCCCCTTGTTGTTGAAGGAAGAGTGGGATATCCAGGTGATTGTAGAGGAGGGAGAATGAGGAAAAGAACTCTAGGAGGAGGGGATGAACATCTATAAAAGTGAAGAGTTATGAAAAAGAACAAAGATTTTAGGACTGGGTTCCAAATCCAGTAGTCAGTGTGGAGGAGCAAAGTAGGCTGAGTACAGGGCGGTAGGAACTGGTGAACACAGAGCTGACTGAAGAATGTGGGCCACTTTGGAGGCACCAGTGTCTAGAAGCCACACGGAGTGCAGGCCTAGAGAGGTCTCAAAAGAAGCCAGAAATCTGAATTTTCATGTAATATCTTGAAATTTTTCACTGTTGGCAACAAATTTTTTTTTAATTACCACTCTGTGGACTAAATCAAACGTGTCTTCTGTGATAGGCTGAATAACAGCCCCCAAAGATATCCATGTGCTAACACCTGGAACCTGTGAATGTGTTACCTCACATGGCAAAAGAGACTTGCACATGTGACTAAATTAAAGATTTTGAGATGAGGAGATTATCCTGGACTATCCGAGTGGGCCCTACATGTAATCCCAAGTGTCCTTGTAAGATTGAGGTGGAGGGAGATTTGACTCCAGAAAAGACGTAGGAGAGGAGATGATGGAAGTAAGAGGCTGGAATGAGGGCCGACCCTGTGGCCGGGTGGTTAAGTTCCCACGCTCCACTTCGGTGGCCCAGGGTTTCACTGGTTCGGATCCTGGGCGGGGACATGGCACAACTTGTCAGGCCATGCTGAGGCAGCATCCCACATGCCACAACGAGAAGGATACATAACTAAAATATACAACTATGTACTGGGGGGATTTGGGGAGAAAAAAACAGAAAAAAAAGAAGATTGGCAACAGTTGTTAGCTCGGGTGCCAATGTTTAAAAAAAAAAAAAAAAAAAAGAGGCTGGAATGATGTGAGGAAGGTGTCAGGAGCCAAGGAATGCAGGCAGTCTCTGGAAGCCAGAAAAGGTAAGAAAAAGGATTCTTCCCTAGAACCTCCAGAAGGAACCAGCGCTGCTGACACCTTTATTTTTAGCCCAGTGAAACTGATTTCAAACTTATGGCCTCCAAAACTGTAAAAGAATAAATCTTTTAAGCCACCAAGTTTATGGTAATTTGTTACAGCAGCCATAGGAAATTAATACATCTTCTGACCTGACTCAACTCTTTTGAGTTTTGCGCCCAAGGAGAATGGCGGAACATTAGACTATAGAGGTGAGCCTGGACTAGACTCCTGGTATTCTTCCTGTTACCCTACTTGGAAAACATTTGTTTGTATGTCATTCTACCCTATTAGATTGTGGGTATCCTAGGGACAGACTGTGTCTTATTCTCTTTGTGTCTCCATTGCCTAGAAAAGTTCTTGGCACATATTCTTTGCTTAATAAATGAAGGGACGGCAAGTAGAAAAGGAACCTGGAGCCAAGTCACCAAGTGTTTATTATTGCCATGCCAAGAAATTTGAAGGATATGGAGAACAAATGAAATATTTTCAGCGTAAGAGGGACATGACCAGTTTTGCTTCTTAGAAACTGACAATACCTTAGAGGATAGTTTAGAAAAGCACAATTGAAATCAGGAGATTGGTTGGAAAGCTGTTGCAGTAATACAATAATCTTATAAACCAGGAGTGAGTTAGTGACAGTGAAGATATCAAGAAAATTGATCAGATATTGGGGTTTAAATTGACAGGACTTAAAGATTGCTTCAATATTGGGAGGGAGGGCAAAGGAGGTATTTTGGATGACTCTCAGATTTGTGGTAGCCAAAGTAAGGTGGAAAAACAGAAGTTGGGGAATGAAAATGACTTCAGTTTTTGACATGTTGAAATTGCAGTACTCGTGGGACACTAGAATGGAAATGTTCAGTTGATTACATTTTCTTGAGTTTAGCAGGGAAGTTTGAGGTGGAGATAGGGATTTTGTCAATCATCACTGTAGTTGAATCCATGAGTTTTGATGACATCATACAGAGAATGTGCATAGATCAAAAAGAGGAGAGGGGAGAGGAGAAGAGAAGCTCAAGAACTAGTGACACTTAAGAGGAGAATAAAGAAGAGTAGCTCCTAAAGTAAACAAGGAACAAATAATCAGAGAAAGGGACAAAAGTCAAGAGAAGGGCAAATCACAGAAACCAAAAGTACAAAAAAATACCAAAAACAGGGGCGTAGTTATCAGTGTCAAACATGGAGAATAATTGAGATTAAAAAAGACTGAAATGTGCACAGAAATTTGGCAACTACAAGAATGTAAGTGCTCTTAGCAAGACAAGTTTCAGCAGTAGGGCAAGGTGAGGGCATCAGACAGAAATCAGATTGCTATTGACCGAGTAGTAAACGAAATGAAGGAGTGTGAAAACAGTGAGCAGAGGTAGAAGCATTAGCTCTGGACATAGATCGCAAATGAATTGGTAGGTATCTTTGGGGAAAATGAAGAGGTTCCTGCCTGATTAATTCTGTTTTGTCTGTGAAGCAGGATCCTTCCTTGAGAGTAACGTTGGGTTAGAAGATGTGAGGAGAGTAGTGAAGGCTTGGAATAGTCACCAAAGTGATGGAGAAAGAGAGCTAACTAGGAGAAATCAGATGAATTCCAGGCAGCATGGAAAACCAACATGTTAGAGGCCAGGAATCTGTGAAGGTTCCATATCAAACCAGGTGTGTGATTTTTCTCCATGGTTGGTAGAGTGAAAACAAGGAACTGAAGAGGTAAGAGTATTTATGTCTCTGCCAGAAGGAAGGAAGTGAAGCCAGGACAAGGCTGATGGCCTGAGAGATGATGGAGCAATTAAGGGACAGGATACTAGGGAGGCTGTTCTAGTCATATAATAACATGTAGGGGTCTAATATTCCAGTTGGATCCAATCAGGTTCAAGGATCAGTCATGGAGCAGGTGACTAAATGAGAGTTGGCAGAAGTCCTTAGAGCCAAGGAAGGTAGAAATCCTAAGACAAATGTGTTGCTGGAAGAGTAGGCACTAAGATCACACAGAAGGACTTCAGGTGGGAAAGAATGCAACAATTCAATGACCTTTTATAAAGCCCCACTTTGTGTCAGGTACTGTATTAAGTGGTGAGTCAAACCCCGCACGAACTAAAGGAAAACACAACATTGTTCAGAGTAAAACTGGTAAATAAATATATCCCATTTAGAATGTGATAAATAGTAGTTGACATGAAACACCCAACTTTAGTGAGTATACAACGGAGGAAGTATAGTCAATAACTTGGCAAGTTAGAGAAGACTTCGCTGATGAGGCAATGCTTGCCAGTTACTGGGGGAGCGCATTAGAAGTAAATAGATGATAGTGATGAAAAGGAGTTAAAGGTAGTCCTTGTGACATGCAAGTGAGGGCTGCAAGCACCACAGTGCACAAGAGGAAAATGACATCTCCCCTGCAACATCTCTGACTGCCCTAAATCCCACCGAAACCATTCAGCACACCATCGCCACACCTACTGGCCTTAAATATCACTTTCAACACGTCAGTTTCTTTATTAATTTCTCTCTAGTGCCTTCATCGCTAAATAAAATTAAAATAAATAAATAAAAAGCCTCAACTCTCACATCGCAGAGAAATGAATGTTGTGAAGGCCGTTCATTTTACTTGCCCCACATCCCCTGTTCAACAGTATTTCCTACCAGCAATACATCATGCACTTCTGCAATGTGTTCTGTTTCCCTTCTCTCTGACTCATAACCACTCACGCTCATTACCACATTTTCTCCATGTGTTTTCCTCATCTGTAATATTTCTCCCAAATTTCCCTTCCAAATGAGGTCATCTTTCATGGCCTGGCTGAAGTTCCACGGCTCCCATGAGACCTTTTCTTGAATATCTCTGAATTACTTTATTGCATATTGTAGTCCTTAGGAACTGTGCTAACTCCTGGTGTTCTGTAACAGCTCATGTGTGCTAGACTTGTCTGTTCAGATAAGCTCCGTGAGGATGGTGATCTTGTTTTATACCCCTAGATTCTCACAGTGCTCTGAAGAGTGTTTGACACACAGTAGGTATTTGAGAGGCAAATTAATATGGCAGAAAGTACCTGAATCAGGAGATCTCCTTTTTTTTAATTCAAGCTTTGTCCCTCAGGCTGAATTCTATTTATTTGTGAAATGAGGAGCCTGGACCCATGATTACTAAGATCCCTTTTACCTGCTACAATCTGATTCTAGCAAATACTAGTTATTTTATTTATTTGGCCAGAAGCTGTGATAGTGCTTATCATACACATCGTATTGCTTTGATTCTATCACACAGCATGCACCATATTCATAGGATAAACACTAATTACTCAATGTACACTTTAATCATAAGAGTCAAGCTCAATGTTGGGTCTAATATATTCAATAAATACTTATTAAAATCATCGGTTCATTCAACAAACATTTACTTAGTACCTATTATGTGTCAGGTACAATTCTAGACTCTGTAGGACACAGTGATAAATAAGACAGACAAAGCCTTTGCTCTTTTGGAGCTTATATTCTAGCTGAAACAGATAGTAAATAAATGTATAATAAAGTATTGGTGTGCTATGTCACATGTCAGTAAGTGCTATGAAGAAAAATAAAGCATAGAAAAGGGGTAGAAAGTCATGAAGTAGGGTTGGCCCCCTGGCCAAGTGGTCAAGTTCGCGCGCTCCGCTGTAGGTGGCCCAGTGTTTCATTGGTTCGAATCCTGGGTGAGGACATGGCACTGCTCATCAAACCACACTGAGGCAGCGTCCCACATGCCGCAACTAGAAGGACCCACAACGAAGAATATACAACTATGTACCGGGGGGCTTTGGGGAGAAAAAGGAAAAAAAAATAAAATCTTTAAAACAAAAAAGAAAGTCATGAAGTACTTATAGATGAAGTAATCATCTAAATTTCAATTTCATACAGTGAAGATATGGGTATTCTTGTAGACATGGACATAGACAAGTTTAGATGTAAAAATAGATACAGGTATAGATACACAGGTAAATAGATGTAAACATTCTAGATACAGGACTATGTGCCACGTACTGAGCTAAGGTGTGTCATACTCACTAGTTTATTTAATCTTCGCAACACTCCTTTGAGATGTACTACCCCATTTTACAAATGAAAAATTCATATTCAGAGAGTTTAAATAACATGTCCAAAGTCACTTAGCTAGAAAGTATCAAAACTAGAAACCATACTGTATTTGCATTCCATTTGCATAAATAGACATGTTATGTTGAGTTTCTTCCACATAAATATTCTAAATTAGAATAGGAAGGTAAACCATTATGTATTCTGATTACCAGGAAAGGAAATGTATTTTCATTTTAAATATATCTTAAAAGGTCAGAGGCCCTTTGTGTATTTAAAAATTTAGATGGAATATTATACCACCATAAATGCCAATAAAATAGCTGAATATAAAGAGATCTCCAAGATATATTGTTATATGAAAAAGCAACGTGTGAAAACATAACATATTATGCTGCCATTTGTGTATAAAAGTGGGTGGATATTTTATGTACGTGTATATGCATAGGATGCCTCTACAAGGATACAAAAAATGTTAGGAACAGTGGCTGCCCCAGAGATTAGTAAGAAGCAGGCTTACTTTTCACTGTATATGTTTTTTGTAACTCTTAAAATTTCTCCTATGTGCATGTATTGATTACTTTTAAACAAATTTTAATATTTTAAATGGAAGAATTAATGTCAACAGGACACCCAAAATTGTTAAGAGAATAATCTTGTGCAAGTAGATCCTTTTCTTAACAAGGCATAAATTTTCCATGAGAGTTTTCATTAACGTGTGCCCGCACTGAAAACTGATGTTATAATACCCTTGGCCTACTTTACGATTGCTGAACCATGATCCCCTAGAACCAAAGAATAAATGGACAATTGGAAAATACCTGAAGAGTAGGAAGTGACGACATAAAGAATCTAAGCCTGACAGTTAGAAAGTCATTCTCTCCCAGACAGCTAAAGAATGATAGGATCTCAAAAGTTGCTTGTAAGTATAATGGAATAAAACTTTGGACTATTTTTCAAAACTCTCCTTCTATACTACCTTTTCCCTTAAAATTTTCAAATCTCCACCAAGAACTTATGAGGGAACATATTATTCACAAGAAAGTGGTGGGAAATAAATGAGAAAATAATTGGAAATCTTTGTTTAAAATTACAAGAATGTCAAATGCCAGTATTACCCTGTTATTTGATATATTTAAAATAAAAATGCAGTTTATACTAATCATTTGCCCTTTTGAGTCATGAAACGTAAGTTTTTAGATGTAATAGGTATGGTAAAGATTTTGCCTAATTCAAATTCATGCCTCTGCATTGAAATAGAGTTTGGAGTCCAGGGTGCAACCTCAGTATAATCCACTGGGAATTCAGACCTATAATTAGCCATCCTTGGGTATCACCACTTGTCGTTCAATATGATTGCAAGTGAGAAAGCATTTATCTGGCAATAAAAAGCTTTTTATATGTTATACGTGTCAGCTTTGTGTAGTTAGATCTGTAATTAGCTCTCCTTTATAATAAGCTTTAGGAAAGTATGTGGGAGTACAGGTAATGAAGTCACGGCAGGTTGATGCCCTGTGTCGTTCTGTGGGTTAGCTATGGCGCCAGGAAAAGAAAGGTGCTGGGCCAACACAAATTGGAACACAGCATTATGGAGATCTTTAATTTCTGAGATTACTTAGAGATAAATAACTATGTTTGACATACACTGACCCTGCATTCACAGAAATGTAGGCTCTTCACTTTGAAGCTTCACTCACAGTGGAGAGACTGCCCGCTCAGTTTTCTTCCTTCCTGACAGAGCAGGTGGATCATTGAGATGGCTGTCTACACTGAAAAAATAGTGTACATATTCAGAGTGGAAATTTCATCAGCATAGAACTAATTGTGCTGAAATGAGGCTCTTTCGACCTTACCATCATTAACATCCTGTTGTAACCAAAACAATCCAGACATTTTTTAATGCTTTCAATTATTATTATTAAATTATTAAGATGGCTCACCCAATTAATGGTATATATATATCATTATATATAATGACATATATTTTACCTTCCAGAAAAAATTTTACTTATCTCTATTAAGTGTTAACCATGTTCTGAGAGTTAAAAAAAAATGCACTTGGAATTTGGGTCAAGAAAACCCAAGGGATTTATATGACTCATTAACAAGTGGTCAGAATAAGAGTAAAATAACCTTCATCTGGAATGTACAAAAAAAAATAGAGCAAATATTCCATTAGAGTAGTTTCAATACAGATAAGAAACACATTGAAAAAGATCCCCTTTGACAAAACATAACGATTGAGATGGGAATAACAGAATTATAAAAAGATGTTCTTCCACAGTTGGAAATATGAAGGGTCCATGATCAGAGAGCTATGTTAGTCACATATCTGGACCATTTGCTTGAGACAAGAAATCGTCCATCTGAAAAAAATATCTGAAGCCATCTTATGTCTACAGGTGGACCTGATATCTCACCTTTTGTGTATGCTACTAGATGCTTTGAGCCGTTTCCTTTAAAGCCTTGCACAGATATACATAAGTGATCAAGGAATTGCTTTTTTATACCCATATCAATGTAGCACAATAACATCCAGATACCATTATAAAGGAAACTTGTGCAAGGAAAAACAAAGATATGTACAAAGAAAGTGAAATCACTAGACTTCCTGTGCTGCTCTGTCATCCCTGACTGAATAGATGTCATTTTCTTTCTACTAGACATAAGACAAAATGATGAGAAGAATATAAAAGAGATATTAATAATATTCTTTTCTTCCCTGTACTGAAGAGAGTATATTATTTGCTCACAGAGGTAACAGCATACTTAGAGATAATAAGCATATATACTCCCAAATAGATAACAGTAATTGATAGTATTTGATCACTTCCAAATGCATGGGAAAGACGATGTAGTTACAGGTAATTGGAATGGAGAGTGATTCATGTGGGCCAGAGTTAGTCATGGAAACATTAGGCTGTGAGATGACTTAGGACACATGAGAAGGTTGAGAGAGGTAGGAAAATGTGCCTTAACTCAATGCAACAGTTTAAATATATGCATAGGCAAGAGTAAGCAAGTCATATTCAAGAAACGATGAGGTCACGCTGCTATTCATCGGAAGGTGGATGGACCTCCCTCCGGGAGGAGGTGGAGATAGGTGAAAACTCTCCGACCCCGACCCCTGAACAGCCTAGTACCTGCAAGCAGCTTTCTTCCAGCGGACGCCCCAGAACATCGCCACACTCCAAGGGCAGGAGGGAGCGCACACCAGAGGAGCAACGGTAGAAACAGGTGACCAGAGCCCTACCTAAGCCCCATGCAATTACACCTAAGACCAGAGGGAAGCTCCAAAGTTACATACCAGAGGTGGCGGGGAAAACCTCTACCCACCATTAGCGGAGAGGCCCCGCCCAGCATCCACAACGCTGGGAGGCTCCCAGAGAGAATCCCCAACGGGGCAGCAGCCCACCAGCTGCTGCCGCTGGTCTCACAGACTGCAGCTGTCGCCCGGTCGGGGCTCAGGGCTACCAGAGATCTCCTGGGAGAGGACTGGGGCTGGGTGGAGCTCCAGCGGCCAGCTCTGTGGCCCGGGGGGGAAACTCCAGAGTTTCAACTGGGCAGGGGGCAGAGTCTCTACCCGCCATTAGTGGAGAGGCCCTACCCAGCATCCACAACGCCAGGAGGCTCCCAGAGAGAATCCCCAATGGGGCAGCAGCCTGCCAGCTACTGCCGCCAATCTAACAGACTGTGGCTGTCTCCTGGTCGGGGCTCAGGGCTACCGGAGACCTCCTGGGAGAGGACTGGGGCTGGGTGGAGTTCCAGTGGCTGGCTTCGCTGCCCAGGGGGAAACTCTGGGGTTGCGTCCCGGCAGCAGGCATAGCCTCTACCCGCCATTAGCAGAGACGCCCCGCCCAGCATGAACAGCGCCGGGAGGGTCCCGAAGAGGAGAATCCCAGGTAGGGCAGCAGCCAGCCAGCTGCCACTGAACTCAAGGTCTCCGGCTACCCTCCAGACAGGGCAAGTGGCTCCCCAAGATCCTGGGGGAGAGGACGGGGGCTGGGTGGAGTTCCAGCGACCCGGCTCTGTGGCCCAGGGGGAAACTTTACTGTCTCACAGCAGCCTCAGCAAAAGCCTCTGCACAGCACTAGTGGAGAGCACCCACCCAGCAACCACAAGGCTGGAAGACCCTGGGACAAAAGTAGCATAGCTAGGTGAGCTAACCACAGACTGCAGAAGATGCCCATAGCTCTGCTATGACCCACAGTGGACAAGTGAGATTTTGTGGGCGCCGACAGTGACAAAGCTGCAAATATAAGTGATCCTGCCCCTGGCCGCTGGGAACGCCCATAACACAGCTGCAGATCCTAAGGAGGGAGCATGTCTAGGTGGTCTGCAACAGTAGGCACCAGCAGCCTGAAGCCCCCTTGTGACAGCCCCCACAGCTGAAGAGGGAACCCACAGGACCACTGTGACTAGGAGGAGGGGCCTAGGCCCAGTTAGCAACAGCTGATAGGGTTCCTGGTTGGTGCAGTATAAACAGCTGCTCCCCCACCACACCAGTAGAAACAAGTGGAAGCAGTAACTAAACTCTATCTCTATGCAGAGGCACAAATCTACACCATCAAGCAATATGAAAAAATATATTAAATCTCCAGAACAGAAGGAAAATGACAAATACACAGAAAACAATCCCAAAGACAATGAAATATATAACCTAAATGACTATGACTTCAAAACAGCCATCATTAAAAACCTCAATGAGTTAAAAGAGAATTCAGATAGACAACTCAACGGGTTCAGGAGCTATGTCACAAAAGAGTGCGATACTACAAATAAGAACCAAACAGAAATACTGGAAATGAAGAACACAATAGAGGAGATTAAGAAAAATCTAGATGCACTGAACAGTAGGGCCGATAATATGGAGGAAAGAATTAGCAATTTGGAAGATAGGAATATAGAAATGCTGCAGGCAGAGGAGGAGAAAGAACTAAGACTAAAAAGAAATGAAGAAACTCTCCGACAATTATCTGACTCAATTAGGAGATGCAACATAAGGATTATAGGTATACCAGAGGGAGAAGGGAGGGAGAAGGAGGCAGAAAGCCTATTCAAAGAAATAATGGCTGAGAACTTCCCAAATCTCGGGAGAGAGATGGAACTTCATGTGACAGAAGCCAACAGATCTCCAAACTTTATCCATGTAAGAAGACCAACCCCACGGCATATAGTAGTGAAGCTAGCAAAAGTCAACAACACGGAGAAAATACTAAGGGCAGCCAGGCAGAAGAAATTAACCTACAAAGGAACCCCCATCAGGCTATCAGCAGATTTCTCAACAGAAACTTTACAGGCTAGAAGAGAGTGGAATGATATATTCAAAAATCTGAAGGACAAAAATCTACAGCCGAGAATTCTCTACCCAGCGAAAATATCCTTCAAATACGATGGAGAAATAAAAACTTTCCCAGATAAACAAAAATTAAGGCAGTTCATTGCCACAAAACCTCCTCTTCAAGAAATGCTCAGGAAAACCCTCATACCTGAAAAATCAAAAAAAGGAAAGGGGCTACAAAACCAAGAGCAAAGGAGATAAGTAGAAGGACAACAACAGAGAGTAGCAGCTCTCCATCAGAACAGATTAAACCGTGGGATGAGAAACAAAGGAAATTGGAGAGAACCAGAAAACCAGACATAAAATGGCAGTGGTAGGCCCCCACATTTCAAAAATCACTCTAAATGTAAATGGATTGAACTCTCCAATCAAAAGACACAGAGTGGCGGGAGGGATCAAAGAACAAGACCCAACAATATGCTGCCTCCAAGAAACACACCTCAGCCCCAAAGACAAACACAGACTCAGAGTCAAGGGATGGAAGACAATACTCCAAGCTAATAATGAACAAAAGAAAGCAGGTGTCGCTATACTAATATCAGACAAAGTAGACTTCAAAGCAAAACAGATGAAGAAAGACAAAGAGGGACAGTATATAATGATAAAAGGGACACTCCACCAAGAAGACATAACACTTATAAATATATATGCACCCAACACAGGAGCACCAAAATTTGTAAAGCAACTCTTAAAAGAACTAAAAGAAGACATGAACAACAATACAATAATAGTAGGGGACCTCAACACCCCATTAACACCAATGGATAGATCATCCAGACACAAAATCAACAAGGAAATTATAGAATTAAATGAAAAATTAGACCAGATGGACTTAATAGATATATAGAGAACACTTCATCCAAAGACAGCAGGTTACACATTCTTCTCAAGTGTGCATGGAACATTCTCAAGGATAGACCATATTTTGGGAAACAAAGCAAGCATCAACAAATACAAGAGAGTTGAAATAATATCAAGCATCTTTTCTGATCATAACGATATGAAACTAGAAATCAACTACAAGGATAAAGCAGGGAAAGGTGCAAAAATGTGGAGACTAAACAACACGCTACTGAACAAACAATGGATTATTGAAGAAATTAAAGGAGAAATCAAATATTATCTGGAGACAAATGAAAATGAAAATACGACATACCAAATCATTTGGGACACAGCAAAAGCAGTCGTAAGAGGGAAATTCATTGCAATACAGGCTCACTAAACAAGAAAAAGCTCACATAAGCAACCTCAAACGACGCCTGACAGAATTAGAAAAAGAAGAACAAACAAAGCCCAGAGTCAGTAGAAGGAGGGAAATAATAAAAATAAGAGCAGAAATAAACGATATTGAAACAAAAAAGACAGTAGAAAGGATCAATGAAACAAAGAGTTAGTTCTTCGAAAAAATTAACCAAATCGACAAACCCTTAGCCAGACTCACCAAGAAAAGAAGAGAGAAATCTCAAATAAATAAAATTAGGAATGAGAGAGGAGAAATCACAACAGATACCAAAGAAATACAAGGGATCATAAGAGAATACTATGAAAAACTATATGCCAACAAATTGAACAACCTAGAAGAAATGGACAAATGCCTAAACTCTTACAACCTCCCCAAACTGAATCAGGAAGAAATGGAGAATCTGAATAGGCCAATCACAAGTAAAGAAATAGAAACAGTAATCAAAAACCTCCCCAAAATACGAGTTCAGGACCAGACGGCTTCTCTGAAGAATTCTACCAAACATTCAAAGAAGACTTAATACCTATCCTTCTCAAACTATTCCAGGAAATTGAGGAAGATGGAGTACTCCCCAACACATTCTATGAAGCCAACATCACTCTGATCCCCAAACCTGACAAGGACAACACAAAGAAGGAGAACTACAGGCCAATATCACTGATGAATATAGATGCAAAAATCCTCAACAAAATTCTGGCAAACTGAATACAGCAATACATCAAAAAGATTATACACTATGATCAAGTGGGATTTATACCAGGGACACAGGGATGGTTCAACGTCCGCAAGTCAATCAACGTGAGACACTACATTAACAAAATGAGAAACAAAAACCACATGATCATCTCAATAGATGCAGAGAAAGCATTCGACAAGATCCAACATCCATTTATGATAAAAACCCTCAATAAAATGGGTATAGAAGGAAAGTACCTCAACATAATAAAGGCCATATATGACAAACCCACAGCCAACATCATACTCAACAGACGAAAACTGAAAGCCATCCCTCTGAGGACAGGAACAAGACAAGGGTGCCCACTTTCACCACTCCTATTCAACATAGTACTGGAGGTGTTGGCCAGAGCAATTCGGCAGGAAAAAGAAATAAAAGGAATCCAAATAGGCAATGAAGAAGTAAAACTCTCGCTGTTTGCAGATGACATGATCTTATATATAGAAAACCCCAAAGAATCCATAGAAAACCTGTTAGAAACAATCAACAGCTACAGCAAAGTTGCAGGGTATAAAATCAACATACGTAAATCAGTAGCATTTCTATACACTAACAATGAACCAACAGAAAAAGAACTCAAGAACTCAATCCCATTCACAATCGCAACGAAAAGAATACAATACCTTGGGATAAATTTAACCAAGGAAGTGAAAGATTTAGACAATGAAAACTACAAGACTTTCTTGAAAGAAATTGACGATGACATAAAGAGATGGAAAAACATTCCATGCACATGGAGTGGAAGAATAAACATAGTTAAAATGTCCATACTACCTAAAGCAATCTACAGATTCAATGCTATCCCATTCAGAATCCCAAGGACATTCTTTACAGAAATTGAACAAAGAATCCTAAAATTCATATGGGGTGGCAAAAGACCGCGAATTGCTAAAGCAATCCTGAGTAAGAAAAACAAAGCCGGAGGCATCACAATCCCCGATTTCAAAACATACTATAAAGCTACAGTGATCAAAACAGCATGGTACTGGTACAAAAACAGGTGCACAGATCCATGGAACGGAATTGAAAGCCCAGAGATAAACCACACATCTATGGACAGCTAACCTTCGACAAAAGAGCGGATGGCCTACATTGGAGAAAAGAAAGTCTCTTTAACGAATGGTGCTGGGAAAACTGGACAGCCACATGCAAAAGATTGAAAATGGACCATTCTTTTTCACCACTCACCAAAATAAACTCAAAACGGATCAAAGACCTAGGATTAGGCCTGAAACAATAAGTCTTCTAGAAGAGAACATAGGCAGTACTCTCTTTGACATCAGTTTCAAAAGAATCTTTTCAGACACTATAACTCCTCAGATGAGGGAAACAATAGAAAGAATAAACAAATGGGACTTCATCAGACTAAAGAGCTTCTTCAAGGCAAGGGAAAACAGGATTGAAACAAAAAAACAGCCCACTAATTGGGAAAAAATATTTACAAGCTACTTATCCAACAAAGGGTTAATCTCCATAATATACAAAGAACTCACACAGCTTAACAACAAAAAAACAAACAACCTGATCAAAAAATGGGCAGAGGACATGAACAGACATTTCTCCAAAGAAGATATAAGTATGGCCAATAGACACATGAAAAGATGTTCATCATCACTAATCATCAGGGAAATGTAAATCAAAACTACACTAAGATATCACCTTACACCCGTTAGATTGGCAAAAATATCCAAAACCAAGAGTGACAAATGTTGGAGAGGTTGTGGAGAAAAAGGAACCCTCATACACTTTTGGTGGGAATGCAAACTAGTGCAGCCACTATGGAAAACAGTATGGAGATGTCTCAAAAAGTTAAAAATAGAAATACCTTATGACCCAGCCATCCCACTATGGGGTATCTACCCTAAGAACCTGAAATCAGCAATCCCAAGAGTCCCATGCACCCCTATGTTCATCGCAGCATTATTTACAATAGCCAAGACATGGAACCAACCTAAATGCCCAGCAACTGATGATTGGATAAAGAAGATATGGTGTATATACAGAATGGAATACTACTCAGCCATAAAAAAGGACAAAATTGTTCCATTCGCATCAACATGGATGGACCTTGAGGGTATTATGTTAAGCGAAATAAGCCAGACAGAGAAAGACGAACTCTATATGACTCCACTCATAGGTGGAAGTTAACATATAGACAGGGAGAACTGACCGGTGGTTACCAGGGAAAAGGGGGGAGAGGGAGGAGGGCACAAAGGATGAAGTGGTGTACCCACAACATGACTAACAATAATGTACAACTGAAATCTCACAAGGTTGTAATCTATCATAATCTTAATAGTGAAAAAAAAAAAAGAAAAGAAACGATGAGGTCAATGATTGTCTTGGATTGGCTAGAGAAGGGAGAGGGGTCAATTTGGAAGAGCAACCGATACAAAATATAGAATCTGGATTTGTTCCTCTTGACATTAAACACCTCCATTGGAAGCTCACGAGCAAGGTAGTGAGCAAGGGAAAATAAACTATGCATAAGTGCAGAGCTCAGCTATATAAAAAGTGCCTGAAATTTTAAATTTGTTATAAAAGCACTACACTTAACCAAAGGTCACATCCTCATCTGGACATGGTTGAGAAAACTGGAAGTAAGCAATAAGCAACCCTTGAGTATCCAGGGGAAAAAATCACAAACACATACACTAAGGTCACCCAGTTCACCATTAGAAAACGGACTCTCACTCAGAGCTTGTTCACCCTTATTTTGAAGAAAACTCAATTCCCCTCTCCATTGCAGATAAGAAGCAAGAAATTTAAAAGTGTAGCTTCTAGA
Organism: Equus przewalskii; assembly: GCF_037783145.1. Taxonomy (NCBI): domain Eukaryota; kingdom Metazoa; phylum Chordata; class Mammalia; order Perissodactyla; family Equidae; genus Equus; species Equus przewalskii. Next base: position 61,809,664 of record NC_091843.1, read on the forward strand.
CTCAGGTATTCTGACAGCTGTACTGTTTGATACCTGACAGTCTGACAATAAAGAAGAGACAGAAAAAGTATTACAAGCAGCCATAAATTGAGAGATGTGGGTAATTATGTACTTGAAATGGAGATCAATTACCTCAGTAAAAAAATCTTCATTAAATTATTTCAATGCTTTATTTTCATTCTCTAATAATTTTGTTCCTGTAACAGAAGCTCCTCACATTGTGCAATACAAGCCAAAAATAAGAATAGCTTAAAAGTGTGCCCCAAAATTCGACCTTTCTCTGATTTTCTGACAAATTTCAGATGTTACATCCTCTTACTTAGTTTCCCATTATAACATGTGGTTGTACTTATGCTAGACATCTATAATATTTGCTTCAAGAGAGCTGAACGAAGGCTATTGTGCAATGACAATATCTCCTTTGTAATGCCATAATCACATCTCTGCAAGGAATAACAAATTTTTAAGTAGCAATGTTTAAAGGTACAGTGGTTTAAGGAAATGTCTTTTTTTACTAGGCAGAGTTCTTGCCAACACAGTTCTCCTCTCATTGATTTCATATCATACAAACTGTTCTAAGTGAACATATAAAAATGGAAACTGCTTCAAGGCTGAATACAATCCTGATGTAGCAGTCATACTTTGTTGCTTTCCTGTATTAGCCATTAACCCACAAGAAACTGAAAACATGCTAAGATCTAGCCTAGAGTCTTATGTTTCTTCCTTGGGCTGTCAGATCCATGTCTAAATGAGGCCAGAGGAACTAATAAGGATGGTGTCATGATGTAAGAATCTGGGGTTCCTTTTTGGGGCCACATGTTCTGATGCCTAAAATTAATGTATTTTGAGTACTTATTATACCCAGGCACAGTTCTAAGCTTGTTCCCTAAATTAACCCATTTATTTTTTTAATAAGCCCTATTAGGCAGGATTATTATTATTCCTCTTCTAAATATGAGGCAACTGTGGCTAAATGTTAAGTAACTTGAGCATGATCACAAACCTGGAAAGCAGAGCCTAAATTCAAAAGCACGTCCATCACATGGGAACTCTTGGGTACCTCAACTTGGATTTCCCTTCTACTTATTAATCACTATACTTTTCAACCAAATACTAAGCTTTGTTTTAAGATGATAGAGTTGACAAGATGATACAGCATCAGCATTTCCCTAATTATTGCTCCCTGACACCCCAGTTTTATGAAAACAATAAAGGACAGCAAAGCAGAATTCCGAAACACCAACAACCTGCTGATCTTCAGGAACATGTCAACAGCTGATTTTGTGGGCCCCTCCTTGATGCTAACTGAAATATTCAATATGACTGTTTACATGCTTGAGAAGGCAAATAATAGCCACATAACTGCTCTTGAGATTTGACGTGTGGTCATTCCCATTGTGTTATTCAGGATTCTTTTGGTTGCAAAGGGCAGAAACTATCTCAACTAACTTAAGCTAATGTAATTTAGAATATTAAGGGTTTACTACTGGCTTCAGGAGAAGCTAGATCTAGGTACTCTAACAATGTAGTTTGTATATTCTCCATTTCCCAGCTTGGCTTACGCCCATGTTGCTTTCATTCTCAGGCTGACCTCAAGTGGTGGCAAAATGGCTATCAGAACATCTAGGCTCAGCAATCCCAGAAAATAAAAAACAATTTCTCTTTCCCAGTGGTTCCAGCAGAAAGACCTAAACTGATATTATGGCTGTGACTCTCCTGCGTCAGTCACAGGCCTACCTCTGAACCAGTTGCAATGGCCAGGGCGTATATTGCTCTCACCTGTCTCACTGGTTCCTGAGGAAGGTTCAGCCTCAGCTGAATCACAGAACTCAACTGAATCAATGGAGGACAGTGGTTCCCAAAAGAAGGATGGTTTTACCTCAACATAGGGAAATGGATACTGAGCAAGGGTAAACCACAGATATCCATCATATCCACGCTGGCATGCCAGAAGAGTAAGTTGCCATCTCGTCTTATCACTTTGAGGAGATCCGGGGTTCTCCATCAAAATGCCTTCCCTATAATGAACTAATGCATGGTGAGTCAAGGCAAGAGACAGCCGAAGAATATTAACAAGTTTTCACCAAATCATACCACTAAGGATGTGTAGACAAAGCAGCAGCAGCAGAAAACTTAGCTGACTATGACAGAGAAGGTGTGGCTATGAGGGCAAAGGCAACCTTTATCAGAGAAGGTAGAGAGCACCTCTACTGAAGTAGTCTGACACATCACAGTCAACAGACCAAACTCACACGAGCGATGCTTATTGTGAAAGCAACTGCAAGTCATGCCCGCACCAGACTTTGTAGCAAGATGCAGAGAGCAATGCTGTCAGCAGTAATATCTTTAAATGCCAAGAATGCTATTTGGAAATAAAATATAATAGAGCTTCAGTATTCTCCTGCACACAAAAGTTATTCTAATTTAATTCAATTTGTCATGCTGCATAGGTTTCCATTCATTAGAAGTTGCAGTCACCCAATTCAGACAGTTCTCTTCTTATAAATATATTGTGTTAGGAAATGTAATTTGCAAGTCAGTGCTTTTAAAGTTGGAGTCCGTTTTCCCATGAAAATGTATTATAAATGGTGCCTGGGTTCCAAGGCTAGTCCACGAGTATTAATCAAGTAATTTGAATGTGCTTGGTACAGTGCCTAGCACATGGTAAACGGTTAATAGATGATAGATGCTATTATTAGTTGTAAGCATGAACAAAATAATCAAAATGATTCTTTAAAATAACAAGAATTAAACTAATGAGCATTCAGAAAACTGACTGATAGGGACACTTGGTAAGTTACCATGAAAAAAACAAGCCCTACTTGTTCTAATTTCTAATTCCACTTTAAAGAAGAAGGTATTTACTATATTTCAGTTTAAAGATTGTTTATTGTTATTGAGAAAAGAATTTTCTTTTAATCTTTTTTTAATTTAGAGAATTATCTTAATATACTTTAGAATAAAATATTATTTGTGATATTAAAATTTTAATTCATGGATCCTATGTAGTTGCAAAACCGAATCAAATATTGTAAGTATAACCAGATCCATACAAACAGGAATAATATTTAATGAATTGCTTTTTATTTACCAAGAACTTTTCAGAATTTCTCCTTCCACATGCAATTCCATTTATAAATTGAGGACACAGCATATTGCTATTACCAAAAAAAGAACTGTAATGGGGACACAGCCATAATTGAATTTACATCTTAATTCTTTACACTCTTCTCTTAGGAGCCTGAATATTCTATGCCTCAGAGCTGTTTTGTAGACAAAATATCAGCCAGGATTAGTAATGCAGACACTCTTTTGACATAGATGACAAGTTCTTTTTGGTAACCTGCATAACTTCTCAGTAAAATTAACTTCATTTAAGAATTAATTCTGCATTTTATGTGGAATTAACATACTATATTATACACTATACTTCAATAAAAATAAATAAACAAATAAACAAGTTACTTTAAAAAAGAATTAATTCTACATATTTATTATAAAATAATCTGATGTTAATTTTGATGTTTTTTAAAATTATGTAAATGCTAAAAATATTCAACTGCTATAATTTATCTGACCACTTTTGTTTTACTGACAATTTGGGGGAGATTTTTTAAAATGGAATGTCTATTTAAGAAATAAATAAAAGTAGAGAATCATGGGTGCCTAAAAAATTAAATGAGTTAGTGTCAGTAAGACTGCCTCACTAGGATTTGGACTGCTACTTTCCAAGTATCTGCAACGTGATGCGTCAAAAGAGATGGAACAGAGACATCAGATTCAACTTTGCTTCATTCTTGCATTCATTCAGCAACTAATTATGGGGCACCTAATATGTGTCAGGCATTTTTCTAGGTTCTAGGAGGACAAGAGTCAACAAGACAAAGTCTGTATCCTCCATGGACCTTATATTCTGATTGAGAGAGACAGACAACAAATTAGTAGGTACTATTATTCCTCCAATGAAGAAAGATAAAGCAGGGTAAGGATAAGGTTGGGGAGACAAGGGTGGTGATCAGGGAAAGCCTGTCTGAAGTGACACTTGAGAAGAGACTTGAATAAGGAAGTGAGCCAGGCAAAAACTAGAGAGGAAGTGCAAAGGCCCTGAGGTGGAACAAGCTCACTGATTTCAAGAAACAGCAAGACCATGGTGGCTAGAACAAAGTGAGCAGGCAAGCAGGAGGATGATAGAAGACGAGGCCACTGAAGTGGGGAGGGCCAGACCCTGTTGGGCATGTAGGGCATGGTAAGGAGTTGGGGTTTACTTTATTTGCAGTGGGAAGCCATAGATGGTTGAGAATAAAGAGTGACATGATATGAAGTTTGGAGAAGAAGCTCAAAGGAGGCAAAAAGGAAGCCATTTCAGCAGTCTGGGAAAGGGCTGTAATACTGCTATTACACTATGATAATATTGACTCTTTACTGTCTAATTTCCAAGGTGAAAATAAAAATTGTTTCCGTGCAAGTAGCATGCTGGGAACAGAAAAATTAGCTGTTTCGCTGGAGTGGTACAAATGCAGCTAAAATAAAATACCTGTTTCTATAATGACTGTAGAGAAACTGATTACCCAAACTGTCAATTTACAGAGGCTCTTTGTGGATGGTAAATTAGAGAAGAGTGTGAAAGTTCAGAAGATTTTCAAACACATCTACCACCTTGTCTCCCGTCACCTCCCTCTATCGACAGCCTGACTCCCAGATGCTCTTATGAACGGAAAAGCAGGATGGCTACTGCAGGCCTGAACACCTCCTTCCAAAGTAAACTGCTGCCATCTTGAGGCTTCCAGAGTTCAAAAATGTTGCAAAAATACCTGTCTCTGTTTCACATTTCTATATGCAAGGTATTTGACTTTGGGGTAGGGAGGCAACAATTATAAAGATCAGTAATTAAAAAGAAGCAAAAGTGACCTGACCAGTCTCACTTGCTGGTTTGCTTGGCCCAACCTGTGTTCATTAAATGGAAGCTGTTTACTGATCTTGAAAACCTTTTTTTTAGTGAGCTGTAAATTTATCATAAGTAGAGAGTATGTGTTTGTTTGGGGTTTTGTTCCCCTTTGCACAGCAACCAACACTAGACCTGGTACCTTTTCAAACAGTAAATCTTCTGCATCACTTTCATGATTATTGCCCTACTCAGGTTTTTTATTTATTCAATCTTGATCATTTATATTCTTCGAGGAAACATCAATTTCTCCCTGACTTTCAAATTCATTGTCGTAGAATTGCATTTAATATTCTTCTATAAAAGTTTTAGTCTGTCATTTATCTTTTTACTTAACCCTTTTATTGCAGGACTTTGAGTAGGAGAATCACTTATTTGGACTCTGTCCCAGGAAGACAACACTGATAATACTGTGGAACAGACTGAAAGAGAGAAGATATGGGAACATCATTTAGGAGGCTACTATCCCATCTCAAATTAGTGACGACCAGAGTTTGTACAGGGAAGAAAGAGATTTAAAGGATTCTATAAAACAAAATCAGTAGGAATTGGTGACTACTGACATGTGTGTATAAGAGAAAGGAAAAAGGCTAATATGATGCTGCAGTTTCTAGCCTAGGACGGTGGGAATGTCCTTAACCAAAATGGGGACAGTAATGATTTCTTCTGGAGACATTTGACTTGGAGATGGTGAAAGACAGCCATTGGAAAATGTCCAATCAGTCTGAAGCTAGAAATACAAGTCAAAGCTAGAGGTGATCACTGACGCTGTGAGAATAGGTGAGATCGTTGGAAAAACTCTACAAAGGGAGAGAAAAGTGACTGTATTAAGATGTTGATAATTGAGAATTTTTTATAAAGACTTACACTTCCAGGCAGCTGAAGAAAATCAGGAAGCATGTGAGGGAAGCCAAAAGAGTAAAGAATTTCAAGAAGGAGGAGGTTTAGGGAAAGCATAGCACAGAACATACAACAGATTAAAAAAGTGAAGAATTTGACTACATAAAGAAAAACTTTAATGTGGAACAAAGTATCATGAACAAACGAATATCAAAACTAGAAAATTATTTCCAATACATCTGACAGTCATAGGACTAATTTCCCTAATCTATGAGCACTTAAAAATCAGTAAGAAGACTATAAAAGGCAAAAATTGATAAAATGGACTTCATCAAAAATTAAAACCTTTTCTCAGTGAAAGGTTCTATTAAGAAGATGAAAAGACAAGCTGCAGACTAGGAACAAAAGAACTGCAAACCACATATCTGACAAGGGCATTTTATCTAGAATATATAAAGAATTCTTAAATCTCAGCAGCAAAAAAACCCAAACGATCCAATTAGAAAATGAGTAAAAGACATGAAGAGACATTTTACCAAAGATGAGATATGATAAATAAACACATGAAAAGGTGTTCAACATCACTAACTGCTAGGGAAATGCAAATTAAAATCATAATAAGATATCATTACACACCCATTAGATTGTGTGAAATAAAAAATGGTGATAAGACCAAATACTGGTAAGTATGTGAAGAAACTGCATTATTCACAAATTACTGATGAGAATGTAAAATGGCACAGCCAGTCTGGAAAATAATTTAGCAGTTTCTTATAAAACTAAACATGCATCTGCCATACCCAGTAACCACACTCTTGGGCAATTATCCCAAAGAAATAAAAACTTAGGTTCACACAAAAATTAGTACATGAATATTCATAGCAGCTTTATTTGAAACTATCGAAACCTGAAAACAACCCAATGTCCTTCAGTGAATGGGTGAATGGTTAAACAAACCTTGGTATAGCCATACAATGGAATACTATTCAGCAATAAAAAAAGGAACAAACCATTGCTACAAACAACTGGAATGGATCTCAGGGCCATTATGCTTAGTGAAAAATACCAGTCTTAAATGGTTGCATACTATATGATTGTATTTGTATAACACTATTAAAATAACAAAACTATAGAGACCGACAACAGATCAGTGGTTGCTAGGGAACAGGGATGGGGGTGAGTGCAACTATAAATGGGTAGTATGAGGGAGTTCCTTTGTGGAGATAGAAGAGTTTTGTATCTCTGGGGGTCGGCCCGGTAGTGTAGCAGTTAAGTTCGCATGTTCCGCCTCTCGCTGGCCCGAGATTCGCTGGTTTGGACCCCAGGTGCGGACATGGCACTGCTTGGCAAAAGCCATGCTGTGGTAGGTGTCCCACATAGAAAGTAGAGGAAGATGGGCACAGATGTTAGCTCAGGCCCAGTCTTCCTCAGCAAAAGGAGGAGAATTGGCAGTAGTTAGCTCAGGGCTAATCCTCCTCAAAAAAAAAAAAGAGTTCTATATCTTGATTCTGGTGGTGGTTACATGAATCTATATATGGGATAAAATTACATAGAACTTTATACACACACAGAGGAATAAAAACTGAGTAAAGTCTGCAGTCAAGTTAACAATATTGAACCAATGTCAATTTCCTGCTTTTTGATTTTGTGCTACAGCTGTATAAAATGTCATCATGAAGAGAAACTGGGTTAAGGGTTCACAGGGCTTTATATACTGTTTTAGAGTTTCTTGGGAGTCTATAATTGTTTCAAAATAAAATTCTTTTTTAAGTTATGAGGAAACATGTTATTGCCTAGAATAAGGGATTGTTAAATATGGAAAAATTGCTTTTAACCTTAGCCAGATAGTATATACAACTATTTGGCAATGTGTAATTTCATTATTTAATACGTGAAAATAAATAAATAAAAACAGGTAAAATCACTGTGAAAGTGACACATCTAGAAAAATGAGCAAAGATCTGTAAGGCCTTTTAGCAAGAGAAATACAAAATAACAAATGTGTGAAAAATGATCAAGCTCATTCCTAATTAATGAAATACAAATTGAAATCAGGTATCATTTTTGCCTATCACATAAGCAAAAATTTACAAGATTTCTAATATCCAAAAATACGTGATCATGGGTAAATAGGAACTTACACATCCCTGGTACATTTTTGGAAGACAATCTAAGATATCTATTAGATTTTTAAGTGGTCATTTTATTTAATGCTACCATTCTTCTGAAGAATTTATCTAACAGAAACACTCATACAAGTGTTCAAAGATGTATGTACACAGATGATCATTTCAACATTGTTTATAATAGTTATTAGAAACATTGCAAATGTCCATCAATAAGGGATTGTTTAAAATTAAGATATAGGGGTTGGCCCTGAGGCACAGTGGTTAAGTTCACATGGTCCGATTTGGGGCCTCAGGGTTCGCCGGTTCGGATCCTGGGTGTGGACCTACCCACTGCTTGTCAAGCCATGCTGTGGCAGGCATCCCACATATAAACTAGAGGAAGATGGGCATGGATGTTAACTTAGGGCCAGTCTTCCTCAGCAAAAAAGAGAAGGATTGGTGGCAGACATTAGCTCAGAGCTAATCTTCCTCAAAAAAATAAATAAATATACAAAGTAAAATTAAATTAAGATATAGCCATACAATGAAATATAATAGGGCATTTAATTAATGCTATTTACCTACTATTTGTTCTAACTGCTCTATAGGGATGAACTCAGATAATTATCACAACATCCCTATGAGGTAGATACTGTAATTATGCCTATTTTCAGAGGGAGAAAATGAGCCATAGAGAGTTGAAATAACTCATCCAAGGTTCTCAGCTAGCTACAGGCAGTCCTTGCTTTACACGGTAGTGCGGGACATTAAAATGACCATGCACAATGAATAAAGGAAAGTGATCTTGATGATCATGGGAAATTATGATTTAAATTTTTTTGTCAAAACATTAAAAACATTCTTTTTTTTTTTTAAAGATTTTATTTTTTTCCTTTTTCTCCCCAAAGCCCCCTGGTACATAGTTGTATATTCTTCGTTGTGGGTCCTTCTAGTTGTGGCATGTGGGACGCTGCCTCAGCGTGGTTTGATGAGCAGTGCCATGTCCATGCCCAGGATTCGAACCAACGAAACACTGGGCTGCCTGCAGCGGAGCGCGCGAACCTAACCACTCGGCCACGGGGCCAGCCCCTAAAAACATTCTTAATGTCTATTACAAATGCACAGGGAAGTGAAAAGTGAATAATACAAATATTTATTTAATACACTCCAATTTAAAACAGAAATATTGAGAATTAAATTGTTTTATTTCTTTGTAGAAGTGCTTATCAGGAGTAATTTGAGCGCTCATTCAAATCTTATCTCATATAACTTATGCCAGGGAGGGAGCATTTTTTCTATGCCTTGGCAAATTGTAATACTCCTTTTTAAGTTTGGATCACCTTCCAATATTTTATCATTTATGCTTTCAATGTTATTTTCATATTCCTATGATGTGAGGTTTTGCTGGTTTCACTTCCTCTGAGACATCTTCATCCTTTCATCACAAGCACTTTCCTCATTTACGTCAACAAATGCACTCTCACTGAGTTCCCTGGCTGCATATCTAAAGTCTCTCAAACGGAAGCAATGTTGACATTTCCATCATCAGTCATTTCTTCTAGAAATTCTATTCAAATTTTACTTCCAGCATCACCACTTTTTGTTTCTTTGTTGCTCTTTTTGTTTCTTTGTTGGCCAACTCTCTCTTTTTGATTATCCATTTCAGTAAAATGTCACGTGGATTTATCGACAAGAAACAAGGAAGCAACACAATTGTGTGCTATGCAGTCTGTGTGTGAACTGAATAATGGATGTGCAATGGCCAATCACAAACAGACTTTGAGAAAATGATCTCATTGGTTGCTGATCATAATGTGCATCCATTATTGCACAGTGATTTGTGGTCGGAAAAGCTGGCAGTAACATTGGTTGCTTACGTAATTACTCACAGTTAATACATATACCATGGTAACTGAAATTTGAACTGTGTTGTTGGCAGTCTGGTATTATTTAACTAAACCACAGCAACTGAAATTCATGCATAACAGAACTATGCAAAGAGAGGACTGCCTATAGTATTTTAGCCAGAATTCAAACCCAGGCAGTCTGATGCCAGAATTCTTTCTGTTAACGACTAGGCAATACTGCCTCTTAGAATAGATATGGTACATATATTAAAACTTGGAAATATGTCATTACAGTAGAAAAAATTAATTGCTAACATAGTATAATATGATCTGACATTTATAAAAATAATTTATTGCAAAATAGTCACTGGCATTTGTATTCATATAGAAAAGAAAATCTGTATATATATTCACCACATTGTTGACAACAGTAGTTATCTCAGGGCTGGGACGCAGATTCTGAGACCTTTCTCTTTTATATTATATACCCTCCTCTCTACATAGAGCCAGCATGAAATATTAAGTCAACGAAAGGGAAAAGGACAAGGAGGTGAAGGACAAAGAGGAGGAGGAAGCGATGGAGGACGAGATAGTTGCCAACGCTGGAGGCTGCGTAAGGCAGATAGGACAAAGCTTGTGACACTGAGAAATCTCCCTCTCATAAATCCTCTCAAGTGTCCAGCATTTTCATTCTCTCTTCTCTTTAAGCCCCTGTCTTTTCTAACATGCCCAGGTATCCCTCATCTTGATTAAAAATTTAAAAATTCCTTCACCTTGTTGACTCCTCCAGTGCCCATCCTTTTCTTGTTTTTTCTTTCCTTTTTTTAGTGGCCCAAGATCTCAAATGAATATTCTTTTTATTCTATGTCTATTTCCTCTCTACCCAGTTCTCCTTAACACACCATAATCTCATTTCCAAAACAGCATCTAGGCTGAAATTTCTCTCAAAAGTCAGCATGAGTAGCAAAACAACCTCCTTTCCCCTGCCACCCCCTCCAAACCTGGGGCAAACATGCGGGAGCAACTGCCAGGGACGCAGACCTCTGTCTCCCAACGCTGTGCTGAGTTCTGCGGGTTATTCTGTTGAGACCCAGCCTCTGAGTAGGGAAGAAGCAGGTCTCCATCTCTAGACCGGAAACCAGAACTCGAAAAAGGCACGGCAGCAAAGGGGGCGTGTGCAGGAGAAACTCCTGCCTCCACTCAGGCCTTCTGCTTCACCCTATAGGACTCGGATATGTAACCTGCTGATCTGTGCCCCGGAACAATATGGCTGGCTATGAGTTCAAAAAGGAGAAAAAAATCTTCCCAGCTCTGTTGTCCTCCACCACCATCATTGCAGGATGAGATGTGATTTCATCAAAGGAATCAAAACAGCATTTCCTTACAAAATGACGTCTTTGTTACCAAATTCGACAGACTGTTCTCATTCTCTCCCCCTACTTGTATTACTGTGAGGCAATCAGAATTTCCTGGAGGAGAGCCCCAGATCCTGCACAGGTGAGAAGCTCACTCCTCTTGCCCTCTGATGGAAGGAAGAATAAAGGAAAAACCTAGTATAAAGAAACCCCTCTTTCCTCTGGCTTCAGATGAGCTTTTCCTTCATCCAGAGTGACCCAGAGTAGAAGCCCTGGTCCATGGGGCTGTGGCCAGTGGAAAGGAAGAGAAGAAGCCCTAGTAGCCACAACCACTAGGTCTTCTCTCATCCACTCGAGCCTTCCAGGGACTGAAAAGGGGTGGGAGGGAGACCCTGCTGGCTGTGTAGGAACAGATCCAGATAAAGGGCTCAGATTGCAGCAAAAGTCATCTACCACAGAGCTAACGATTCAGGTAGTGATCTTGGGGAGGCAGGGTCCCCCAGGACTATTCCACACCCCCATGGTGACTGGCCCCAGGGCTGTAAGGCTCAGGTTGCTCACCTTCTCAGTGGGTATGGCCCAGCATTCAGAAGCAGGAATGCTGCCACAGCCAGGTATACTTGAGTCCTGTGGGGATAGGAAGCAGGTCTGGAAGAGAAAGAAGGATCCCTAGGAACCCTGTCATCCTGATGAGGAAAAGAAGAGCTTTGTGGGAATGCAGTTTTCTCCTTAGCTCTTTACGTACCTGGCTCCTTTCTCTCAGGCCTCAGCTCATAGATTGCCTCCTCAGTGGGGCCCTCCATGCTCACCCCAAGAAGACCCCCTCCCCTCTAACTCCTCCAGAAGCCTAGTTGTTGCTTTCTTTGAGTTCTGAGGATAATCAGAATAATTTATCCCGTGTATTTATGTATTTCATTTTTTTATTGCCTCTCTCTCCCAAGTGATAAGTCAGTCCCACCAGGGACCTTATCTGCCCTGTTCCCTGCTATCTTAGCTTGGTTAACCCCAAAACAGAAAAAGATTAGGGAAGTAAACGCAGGCCCAGGCAATACTGGGTGGGAGGGAACAGAGAAGAGAGGGAAGGGAGGAAAGCCAATAAAGAGAGTGTTAATGAGCAGGTCACCAGTGGGGGCAAACTGGGCCTCAGTCCTCCGAGGAGTGGGGAGACTCAGATATTTATCAAACGTCTCCTGGGTCGCGTTGGTTAAGAAACCCTTCAGAGGTGTGACTGCATCTCTGAGCACATGCCTAGGCCTCAGCAGAGAAACCTGGAAAGCCATGGGCACTACAAGTAAGCATTGTGTGCAGGCAACCTCCAGAGAAGGC